>NW_023652688.1:0-7500 GCF_015228065.2 Penaeus monodon
TTTTTTCTTTTTCCGGGGGGGAAAAAAAGGGAAGGGGAAAAAGGGTCAGGCTCCGGCTGATGCCTCTTGCACAGTTGGGACTTTTTGGCGTTTTTGCCCCTTTTTTCCTTTTTTGGGCCTTAATCACCCTCGGTTTTGTGTGCCTTGCTACAGACACCACTTTTTGGGCTTGACTGTGGTTAGCGGTGGTGTCCGCACTTTGAACTTGAAACCGCAGTGGTCAACACGTACGTACATGGTTTTGAGATCCCCCTTTTTCCCCGATTAGGGGTAAGGTTAGGGTACCTTTCAGGGGTCCGGGATTGCCGGTTGGAGTCTTCCCCTTGACAATCAGGAAGCCTCCCGCCTGGGGGTGTGATGCGATCCCCTCACTCATACGAGACTGAGAACCCAAGTAGCACCATTTGACCCTTTTTCCTCGGGATTAGTGGTGGAGGCTCACTTTCCTCCCATCTTTTGCTCCTTTGTTTCCTGCGGAAACAAAGGGTGGCTTGATCTTTGGGCATGATGTCATGCCCTATCTCGCGAAACCCCGGATTACAACCGGATTTCGTTGGCTCCCCAAATACCCTGCATTTTGGTAGTTTTGTCGAAGCCTTCGGTTTGACTGCCTTTTTGAACGGGGGGAAATCCTTGGGGGTCCAGACTCTCCCTCAGGTCGGTCCCCGGGCCTCGGCGTTTGGCCCGCCCTTTCGGCTTTGTGCTATCGGGGTGGCCTAGCTTTTTCGGCGGTTCAGCGGGTGCTCTCGATTGGGTCAGGGGGGTCGTCGAGGGTACTCAGGACCTTCCTCCCGGGGGTGCGGGCCTTGAGGGGTCAGCACGAGAGTCATCGGGTGACAGACATTTTTTTACTGGTTTTTCTGTCTTGTCCCCCTTTTGGCACAGCGTGACAGGTCAGTGAATAGGCTTCAGGGTGGTGCCTGTCTGGGCTTTTCATGGTCATCAACATTGCATTGTCTGTTGGGGGGGGGGGGGGGGGTTGTTTTATTTTCCATGTATTTTGGACAGTGCTTATCCCCTCACGCCCCCCCCCACCACTGACCCACAAGGGGAAGCTGAGTGTTAGAAAAGTCTCACAGCAACAGGGGGTGATGAGTGGATATACGCAGCCAAATTACCGTTGCGTTGGCACACCGGACGGTGTGAGTACCAATACATATGACTGCTTGACCCTAGCTCCCGGGCAGACCAGCCGTTTGACCTGACCGGCCTAGATCATGCCGCCTGTCTTGCCGGAATAGATGACAAAGAGCTTTTGCTCCGCAGGGCGTACTCGACACGCATCGCTCAAACTCCGGGACTTCCGTCTCCCGCACAAAGGCTGCCACGAAACTGAAACACGGGGGTTTAGGTTGAACCCCTGGGGGAACCATAGGGATTCCTTCCCACCTACAGGACATCTTGTTGGACACTTTTTTCCCTCCCTCATGGGGAAGGGAGCTTTTTTCACTTTTTCCAAGGCAGTTCTCTCCATCCCTCAGGAGGACCTGTACCTTTTTTCAAAGTGAATCCCTCTTTTCTCTGAAACCCCCAAAAGGGCCCGGGTTTCCCCACCAAGAGAAGTTAACTAATTTAAACGGGTGTCCTCTAAGGCGTGTTCTTGCCCACGTCCAAGAATATGCCTGAAGATGGGGTCCAGTTCACCAGAAGGTGTGCACAGAGTTATCCTAATGCCGAAAATTCGTATAGGAAAAGAGTAGGCTAGGAGGGCACGAAGCTACATGCAAGCACATAGCATCGTGGCAGCAAACAAGGGGGGCCGCGTCGCCGTCCGATAACACGTAAGAGACGAGGCCGAAATTGCATGGGACCGGGCGCGGTACATCTCTTTAATCCGCCCATGCATAAATCTCACAACTGAGAGGTCATAGTGGCTCTCTTGGCATTATCTGGCTTGGCGCCACCCAATGTGCCCCGTCGAGCGCTCGCCTTTTAATCGTCCCAAGTAAGGACCATTCACCGCCGGGAGAGAAGAAGGAGAGTCCTTCCTGTTCAGCGTTGATGTCCACTGACAAACTATAAAGGGTAAGGATAAGTCCGATATGCAAGTTAGCCTCGCCCCGGCTATGCCGAGGGGAGCCCGGCCCTTTCGAATTGCCGACTCGCTCACGTGTGTCGCTGTGCTCACTCGGTGAACTAGTTTTTAACCGCGTGGTGCCCAGCCACAGCATTTAAACCCCTGGGGTGACAATTTCACTTTTCGCGCCTCGTGGGGCCGACACGTTACACTGTACAGCCCAGGCTAACCTAAAAAGAAATAAAAGCTTAAAAACTTAGGCGATAACTTCAAGGGTCACCCCGCGTGCGAACCCGGTAAAAATCGCGCCGCGACCGATTTGGCCGAGCCGCGGGGAGCGCGGGGGCCATTTTATAAAAAATGCCCAAGCTAAAGCAAATTAAATAAAAATTAAAAAATTGAAAAAATTTTAAAAAAAAAACAAGGGGGGTAGGGAGGGGAAAGGCAGGAAGGAAGGTTTAAAAAGGTTCATAGAGGATAAGATGTTGCTGCCCAGCTCAAAAAAAATGGTTTCCCGTTCTTTTCCCCAATCTAGCAAAAGGAAACGCGGGCCAGGCCGCTTTTCCTTCCGCGGGGAAAGCTTGTTCGTCTATCCATCAGGCAGCCAAAGACGAAGTTTGTCGAGTTTTTTTTTACAAACTCTCACGCACCACAAAAGGGTTTAAGGGAGCACAAGCTCTCTGGGAAAGTTGTAGACGCCCAAAAACCTTGCCCCACCCAATTCTGTAGCCCCAGGGAGATTTTATTCGGGATGACTTGCAGTTTTCTTCTTTTTGTGTATCTGCGAGTTAAGTGTGAGTGGGGCGTTTGAGGAGAGGGTGTAAAATGGCTTGAACAGGTCCTTTGTACGCTCGAAAAAGCGATTGTAAGCTCTTGTTCCCAAATGTGGCTTTATTATGGTATGATAAGAAATTAGATTAATCGATTTTAACCGAGCACGGTGAAAGAGCTTTTATTTGAAGAGGTGCTTGTAGTCTGTCGTTTATTTGATCGAAGGAGTTTTGTTGTGTCTGGGGTTTAAAAAGAAACTTTTTTTTTTGTCCCCCATTAGTTTCGATAAGCCTTTTGTGCCCCCCCCTCGAGACGGTGATTCTTTGGGAAATGCCGCGACCAAATATGTCTAGCAGGGGTACAGTCCCGGCGAAAGAAGCGTCAATGAATCAGGAAATGGGGGCTGGGGAAAAGTCATTGTGAAATATTATAGTTTTGGGGCTGATTATGCTGCCTTGAGTACATCGGTGCATGTGGAGTGTCCGAAATTTTCCCTTTTAAATTTTAATTTTTAATTTACGGTCATCCAGCAGCTTTGGGGTGCTGAAGAAAAGTTAATTTTGTGCCGTTTGTACTTAACCCAGCTCCCCAACGGTCGAGGTTTGCTCCATGTCTTTGGTTACAAGAACCGTCTTTAGTCTTCTAACTTGTTGTTAAGACAGTAGCCGAATTGTTTGGAAAGAGAGTGGGTATGGTTGTCAAGATACCCCCTTAGTGGGGGATTTTGATCTTTTTCTCAAAATTTTGCCTAATGTCTCTTTAAACTAATTGGGGGGTAAGTCTTGGGTATTGGTCTTTGTTTGGCTTTAGGGATGGGGGCCACTAAAGCAGTTTTGAAAGGCGAGGGATAGTAGCCGAGCAAGAGAAGTGTTTTATAAGTGCGTTACTCGTAAAACGTTGTGGGGAGGGTAAATAGTGCGTCACGCCCCGATCTGAGAGGCCCGGGAGCCTTTCGGGGAAACCTCATTTTTTTTTTTTTAAACCCTCCTCCAGAAAGGGGGGGGGGCACGGGTTCCATGTGTCGTCCAGTTTTCCCCGGGGGGATAATCTGTTTGGTTCTGTTTCTATCCTGGGTCTTGGCCCCGGTGTTGATGGATTAAAATGTTCTTAAAAAAGGGGGGGGGGGTTCATGAGGAAAAAACGCCTTTGGGGAGGTAGTGAAAGGGGGGAAGTTACTACTTTTAATTGTCAAATTTGTTGCCAAAATTCCGTGGTACGCTCTTAGATCAGTTTTTTTTAATTGTTTTTGCCAATGAATTTTGTGGTCATTTCAAAACTATTTAACATGTTCTGGGGAAGTGAGGTCCCACAACTCGATGTAAGTTATTAAATTTTTAAAGGAAAGATTTTGTACGGTCGGGAGCTGTCGCGTTGCGTTGTTGTATTGTGGTTAAATGATGTGTGTGCTGCTAAACACCACGGCAAAGAAGACGGGGATTATTCAAATTTAAATAGTTTATTGAAATCGTGAAGGAAATTTTTGACTGAGGTCGATTAGGGTGGCAATCATTAGGGGCCCCTGTGGGTGAGTTTTAATACCAGAATCAGGATAATGTGGAGGTGAATAAATTTCGAAAAAAAAGGGGTTTTTATGAGAATGGGACCCTAAAAACCCACCGTTTCTAATTGTCGGAGTGTAGCCGAAGGGTTTTTAGCATAGGAATTGTGATAGAGGTAAGTTTAAAAGGGAAAAACGTCAGCTTTCCCGATCGAGGAAGTCGTAAAAAATGGTCTTACGTTTTAAATGATCTTACATTCGCTTGAACGATTGTCAGAGCCACCAAGTAAGTCAAGATGACGGGGAACTCTTTCGTGGCGTTTCTGCTTACGGAACGCGGGCGAGGACGAGCCCCAAGGGGCTCTTCAGGGGCCGGGGGACTCCTGGGGGGGGAGGGACGGGGAAACGGGGGACCATTCCCGAACTACCTGCTCCCAAATCCCCCCTGGGGGGAGGACGGGAAAGCGTCCCTAGGGGGGAAAGCAGCGCGGTAGCCCCCTCACCCTCGGACTGAGGTCGACGGAGGCTCCCACCTGCTGGAGTCCCCCATGATGGTTGTCATACAAAGCGAGGAGTGGAGGGGTCCGGGGGTTTTCCGTGGGGAAGGGGCTTTTTTTTTTTTTTTTTTTTGGTATGTTAAGTGTGAAAATTTGCGTTTGTGATCGTTTTTTTTGTTATATGTAGTTTTTCCTTGTGCATTTTTTCCCTTTGGTTTGCGTTGTGGGTTGTGGGGGTACTGTGGTTTTTTCCTTTTTGCTTTTTTCTTGGTTTTCGTTGTGTTGTGGTTGTGGGGGTAAGTCACTGTGGTGAAGTGGTAGCGCCACCTGGCCCCGGTCTTGTTTTGTTTGTGTGTGATACTCTGGGAGTACAGGTTCCGTCTTCAAGATTTCCCCGGGGTCACAATGTGGGAAAAACCCTTTTTTTTTAGTTGTAGGGGAAAATTTTTTTTGAATTTCTTCGCTGTATTTTGAGCTATTAAAAATGTGTAGTATGGCTGTATTTTGGGGTTTTTGTTAGGTATGAGGGGTTGTTTTGGGGAGGGGGTTTGAGGGATTGTGTTTTTTTGAGGGAAAAGGTTTTAGTCGTTTTGTGGTGGGTGTAAAGTTTGTAAGGGGCGGAGTGTTTAAAAAGTAGGTTGGGTTTTTGTTTTTTTTTTGGCTTGTCTTTTTTTATTTATGATTTCTTTGGTTTGGGGCAGGGGCCCCCGAGGCGCATGCTGCCCCCGTAGTTGAATCTTGTCGTGTTACAGTGTGTTTCGGTGGTTAAAACTGAAACTTTCAAGCCGGTCAAACCCAATAAGCTCTTGGTTTCACATTTAGGGGGGGACTTTGGTTGAAATCACAATACCACGAGTAGGAGTTTTGCTCCTCGGCGCGAGCAACGGATCTTTACAATAAGAATCAGGGGGTTTTTTATACATCTACGCATACTCGTTTTTTTTCGAGACTTTTGCCCGGATAGCCCCGCCATCGTGGCACGATTTTCTTGTCGTCTTTTTTGGCCCCGACCGGCATTTTGCCTTAGCTCAGGGGAAGGGAGGGGTTTTAAGCCCGTTTGGCGAGTTTCCCTTTGGGGGACGAGGAGAGGAAGGGGGGGTGTTCAGGTTGGGAACAACTTTTTAACATTTTAAACTTTAAAACTGAGTCACGGGATCTTCTGTGATGGGGAAGATTTTCTGGAGAGCCCCCTCACGGAGATGGGGTCCAAAAATTTAATTTGATTTCTGACCCCGGGATACATAGCACGAGGGGGATGGGAGGGGAGGGAGGGAAGTCTAGCAGAAGCTAAATTTACGAATGGTGAAAAGGGGGGTAGTGGTTCAAAAAGGAAAATACAGGGTAAATTTTAAAAGTTTTGTAGCTAGGGGCGGTCGGGGGTTTAAAAACCCCGCCCAAAAAGGGAGTTTTAACCCCTTTAGCGGGTTTAACCTGTCGGCCGGGGACCTCGCAGTAAAAATGCTAATCGCCACGTGTTAAAATTTTAAAATTTTAACATCTGCCAAAATTTGATGCTACCTCAAAGTAGGTGTCCGTGATAAACCCAAAATTTTCAAAGCAAGGGGGAAGGTCGAGCTTGCGTGGGGTTCAAAACTCTCTCTAAGAAAAACCCACAACAAAAACCTTGTGACCTAAGGGGCCTGAAGCCCCCCCAAAAGGGAAAAAGGGCCCTGTGCGTGCAGGGGGCTAAAATGGGGCCCCCCGTGCTTCCTATCAGATTAAAGCGCTTTTACTTTATACCCAGCATCATTGGAATACGTGGACGACTCGACTATCGCCCCCGCCCTTGACAGTTCCTGCCCGGACCACTCCATCCAGCGCATCCTCGACAACCTCCTCTCCTGGACCATCCTCTTTGCTGGACACCACCCCGCTCGACATAGTCCTTTTCCACCAAGCTGCTAGGTGTCCCCATCGACGATAAACTCCCCTTTGACGCAGCACGTCAAAGACATCGAAAGGTCTCCCCTCGTACAAGCTTCACATGCTGCGTGCCTAAATTTCCCTTGGCTTTCCACTCCTGGAGCTTCAGAATATCTACAGGCTATTCATCCTGCCTAAATTGACCTATGCCTCCCCGCCTGGTCCCCCTCCCTCGCCGCCACCCAGCTACTACAACCTGAGAGGGTGCAGAAAAGGGCAACCAAGATCATTCTCGGCCCTGTCTAAACCAGTACGACAGCGCCCTTTGGGTGCCCTAGGCCTCACCTTCCTCGCCATTAACTTCACAACCTCACTGCAGCAGTTTGGCCTAAATTGCTGTGCCATCCACGCCACCGTGACCTGCTGCCGACGCGCCGCCGCCTTGCCGGGCCCCACCGCCGCCAACAGATTGGTGTCCATCAGGGCCCGCACTGACCGCTACCCCGAGCACAGTACCACTCTAGTCCGACTCATCAAAGAAAACTAGTCCATATTACTAGTCCAGATCCTAACACACCTGATTTTGTACTTGGCTTTTGTTAATCTGTTTATTTGTTGTAATAGATTGTTAGTTTACTTTGTTTGTGTGTTGTTTATATGTTTATGTATATATAGTTTGTCTCTTTATATCTTATTTCTATGTATATTTTCAGCTTCTGGCTGCATGAAAATTTAAAAAACCGTTATTATTATTTTATTATTACACGGACCATACACACACACACACACACAATATATATATATTATATATATATATATATATATTATATATATCTATATATATAATATATTTT
>NW_023652688.1:12500-15000 GCF_015228065.2 Penaeus monodon
CCCTTACATGTAACTGGGTTCGAGAAGGGACGTGGCCGGTAATTAGTTGCCACGTCCCTTTACCGAGTCATTTTCTTCTTATTCATTTTATTTATTTATTTATTTGTTTGTTTTAACAATCCATAACTACTACAAGGGATGTCTACAAATGTAAATGTCTACATATATTTACGCCCTATTTTGGGCATAAGTAAAAATAAGGGCTGCATCAAAGTGTAAATCTTTCCTACAGTCCTCCATTTTCTATGACCATGCTTATCCTTCCTGAAGACAAGTCGAATTCAGTTTTCAGTCACATTATGTATAGGAAACATTTGTTCTGCTAGCAACAGCTGGGCAGTATAAGTGGATGTTGAGGAGTTGACGGATGAGGGCCCGGCAGATTTACAGTGCATTCCTACGTGAGAATGCTGGACGAGATGTTTCTACCGTCGGTGAGGGCCATGGTTTTCCCCAAGTCGAAGCCATTTTACCTCGTCCAGGATAACAGCTCTGTCCACATGAACAATGTCGTGAAAGCCCACAACTGCCCCCCTGTCCTCCTCCAAAGAACACCCCTGTCAAGCATACCAAAACCAGGATGAGCTAACAGCACTTCTTCCAACAGTTTTCGTCCTCGTATCATATTATTATGTCAGAAAGAGTAAAGGTACATATTTTTAGTTTACTACATATACATCTGTATATAAAAATATATATTATATATTATATATATATTATATATATATATATATATATATATATATAATATTACACACACACCTCACACATACACATATACATGCATATGTGCAGTCGGAAAAATAAGTGTCCTTACCTTTGCACAAACTGATATGAAAATCGACGAATTGTTGTGGAATAGCGAGGCAAGCCAGTTAGCACCGTAATCCTATCAATAAAGGGTTTGCGATACGTAACATTATTACGTAGTGCTGGAATCATTAAATATTAGTAAAACACAAATTTGATAATCTGTTTTGGAATATAAACAATAATAGAATAACATTGAGTGGTAACACTTTGTCAAAAAACAACAACGAAAGTAACATAATAAGAAGTAAGCAGCGCAATAAAAAAAATAAAATAAACAGGAGACGTTTATATTTTCCGCAGTTGTTTAGAGTTAAGGAAGAGATGGATGCATGTTGAAGTTCAAGAGAACAGTGGTATATGATGACTATCTAATACTATTTCTATAAATGTCAACACATATTTTACGCCCTATTTGGGCATGAACAAAAATAAGGCTGTATCAAAGTGTAAATCTTTCCTACAGTCTCCATTTTCTATGACCATGCTTATCCCTCCTGAGAGGCAAGTCGAATTCAGTTTTCAGTCACATTATGTATAGGAAACATTTCAAAACATATTCTTTTACACAATGACTATCTCAGAATTATGTTGTTCTTACATATGGAAAAGTCAAATCTGGTATTCACCATTTTATCCTTTTCTGATTTATCAGATGTCTCTGTATGACAAATGACCGGTCATGTCTTCCAAACTTATATTCCAACCTTATATCTCTGTGCATCACTCTTGGAGCATAATTAAATTCAAATGTTAGCATAAATTTCTTTTTAATGATATATATTTGTTCTTTAATATTAGAGTGTGTTGATTAAAAGGAAAATAATACGGTTTTATAATTACAATAATTTGATGTTGTGGCATCGTGCCACTTGTTCCATTACCGTTTCTTGCCCTTCATCACTGCGCAGCCGTTCTCGTAGATGCAATGCATTTTCTATCACATTAGATTGACTTTCCCTGGGAATGTGCTTGCCCATAGGTGCCCGAACATGTTCTACTGGGTTTAAATCTAGTAATTTAGGCGGATGTGGCAACACAACAATTTCGGGGTGAAGCATTTGCCAATCTATCTGAAATATTTTTATATCCCCATTTGAAGAATTAAACCCTCCTCGATTTATGTAAGCCATGGATAGCAGACGCCATGCATTACCGTATTTCGCTTTACAATTATATTCATTTATACTGATAACAGTTTAATCATTTGAATTATTAAACGGTATTGGATATGATGGTGAATTTGTTGTTATTCGCCATCTAAGTCATAAGGACAGTAAAATGATTTTTAGATAATAAAAGATAATAAAAATATAAATACATAAACCAAACACATGGTCATCGAAACTCATGCTTCTGATATCTGGTCTCGGTCCTCATATGACAACTCTAGCCATGGGAGGCGCTTACAAGATGCCCCAACACGGAAAGAAGCACTCAGCTCCTTGTTGACCACAAGTAAAGGTAAAGATAGTATTTTGTTTCTGACTGTACCCACACATACACACACCCGTATATATATGAATGATATGTATACATCTATGTATATATTTGTATATATATATGTATGTGTATATATGTGATATATATATATATATATATATATATATATATATATATTATATATAATATATATATATATATGTATGTATGTATGTATGTATGTATGTGTATGTGTATATATATATAC
>NW_023652688.1:17500-30930 GCF_015228065.2 Penaeus monodon
GTTGACATCGCTCGGCCAAAGCTTAAGGCTCGTCTTCGAGCCGACTGTAACGCTTGAAACGATGCAGTAAGGTTTTTGTTTGGTATTTCAGATGGTTCCTGGTGATCCGAGGGTCACCAGGGCCGTCGGTGCCGGTGTGTGCAAGGTTTCCACTGGGTGAACATTCCCGTAGCGGGGGGGTTAAAAGTCTTCAAAAGTTAAAAAAAAAAATGTACTGGGCCCCTAAAAGGCCAAAGGAGAGGAGGTCTTTGTTTGAAAATCACCTTACAAGAAGGGTAATGTGAAATAAGGTATTAATTACTTTGGTTCAAAAAGGTATTTGAAAAAGCTTTCCATTATTTGCACTGGAGACAATACCTCATATTTAAAATCACCAAACCTTAAACAAAAGAAGCAAAATTCCAGCATTATGAGGACAACAACTTCGAGAGGACGTCATAAAGCGATTTGGGTTCAGTTATAAGTTATGGGGATGGCACTTAGTAAAATCCGCAATTTTAGAGTGAATTCCGAGTAGAGTGGGCAGGTAGGTAGATAGAGGATTAGCACGGCAAGTATGAAGAAACGTGATATAAAAAAAACAACGATATAGTGTACACACAGAATATAACAATTTTGGAAGAGTAATTAGTAATAGGCTTTAAATACAAGAGAAAAAATGAAAATTTTTCATTAATTCGAAAAATATACATGAATAATATGATGAGAACAACCGAACATAACAAAAATTTAAATTAAATCATTTGTTCTTGGATAAATAACAGGGTATTAAACTGTGCGATGTGAGGAAAAAAATGGCAATACAATATATCAATTGCGGGATGGTTAGGCAGATGAATGAGGTGTGAGGTGAGGGTGTGTGTTACTTAGGCTTGATCTCATTGTGTGACTTCTGTTTGTTGTGTTGAAAAAAAAAGTTGTATAGTATAGTTAATAGTTTTGCGTTCGTTGAGTGGCGTGTACTTGAATTTGAAATAAGGCAACTTGTTCCTGGGTGGCTATAGGGAGTGCAATATTTACTCTGGCACTAATACGTACACTTACTTTTAATAGTGACAAGGAATGTTGGGGGTAGTAGATAGAACTGTAACTTCATCGCTGTGCTGACGTGGGTTCGCAAAGACTTGGCGAGGTAGGTGGATGGCAGTGTGGCAGCGTAGAGGGGAGGATACATCTTCAGCGACTTCGTCAGAGGGTAGCACAGGCATGAGTGGTCAGCACTAAGTAGTAGGAAGACATAGTGCAGGTAGGCGCGATCGAAGAGGACTTGGTAGTCGATGGTTGGGTGATTTAAGAGAGGAGGCAATTCAACAGAAGTAGCCCGTCGGTAATAGCGTGGATGGGCAAAGCGTCGGCGACAGACATCGGCAGGTAGCATGTGCTGCAGAGCAGTCGGCGAACTATTGGCGTTATGAGGCTCGTGGACACCGCTGCCATCAGATGTAAGTGACACGTGAGGTTGGGAGCACCGCTGTCACCAGATGACATGAGAGATGGACTTGGGGGGTCAAAGAAAGGGTTCTTAGCTCGCTGGTTTATTGGTAGATGTGACCCCCAAGAGGCCCCCGTCCCCCCCGGGGGTGGAGGACGAGGTGGTGGAGCTGGACCCTTGTGGTTGGCTTGTCTGCCATGTCTCTCCCTCTGCCTTACGGACGTGTCCTTTTATGAGGCGGTTCCCTTCGAGGCGGATGTTTATCCCTGTGTGAAAAGAGAAAGCCGGGCGACATCTGCGTCCTGCCAAGGGGAACGGCAGCTGCTTGGACGGGGGTGTGAAGTGTATCTTCCGGTCTTGCTATGTATGTTGACAATATATATTGTGTGTGTGTGTGTGTGTGTGGGGTGTGTTGGTGTGTGTGTGTGTGTGTGTGTGTGTGCCATCTATATATATATATATACACATCTATATTTATCTATCTATCTATCTATCTATATTTACACACACACCACACACACACACACACACCACACACACACACACAAATATATATATATATATATAAAATAATTTTATTATATATATATATATATATATATATATATACTATATATTCATACGTCTAGTGTATATAGAGATAGATAGATAGACAGATAGATACAGACACATATACATATATGTAAAATATATATATATATATAATTTTATATATTATAATTTTATATATATATTTTATATATATATATTATATATGTATACATATATTAAAATTATATATCTATATTTTTTATTTTTGTGTTATGTATAAGTATGTGTGTATATGGACAGAATCAAGCACATTCACTTTCGTACAGAATGTGGAAAGTAGGTCAGTGACCATGACGTAACCAGTGACCCCTTTTCGCAACCACAACCACAAACCACAGCCAATGTCCACAACAACATAATCAATACCCAGAATCATTAACATACTTTCACATGTGCATTTTATGTTCGTACATGAGCATCATAGAAAATAATGAAACTAATGATGTGCTACAGACGAGGATCCCCTCCAATGCAGGTGATAGGTGATATAGATCAATGATCACCGCGTAACCACAAAACCTTGTCGAGAGTGAAAGCGGGTTAATGACTACAGTGGCCCACGAGTAACCACTAACCTAGCTACGATGGCTAACACTCACACCCTTGTGGTGCATCATAAAAACGAGGATCCCTCCAATGCAGGTGACAGGTGACATAGATAAATGATCACCGCGTAACCACAAAAACCTTATCGAGAGTGAAAGCACGTTATGACAACAGCGGTCACGAGTAATCACTAAACGGGTGCATCATAACAGAGAAAATGACTACTAATAATATCCGTAACCGAAATCATTACCATAGGCAGTGATGTTTAACCCGGGCAGATGCCATAGATGACTAAACCATGGCTCCTCCCACCCACACCGCAATATTCACCATGTTTAAACTTGTACCCAGATCGATAATTGATTCTGTTACAGACGAGGGAAACCGTCTTTCCTAATGAATGAAACAGTCAAAATCAATAATAAATTGGTCACACAGGTCTGCTAATGAACAGAAAATTACTGCTCCTCCCTCACCGTGCCAGAGATAAGAATACAATTAAGTGTAAAGGATTATAAAATTCTCATACAATATATACCTTTTATTTTCGATTGTATAAACATTTTGGGCAATATACACCATTTTTAAACTTGTAACTGAATCGATAATTAATCCTGCTGCAGACGAGTGATCACCTCTTAATTCATCATAATTCATGGTCTTCATAATGCCTTTAGTTACAAACACAAATACAATCATATTACCCGGAGTTCCATATAACGAGGATGATAATGTGATCATTTCTTCTTGCTCAGAGGTAATGACGGTGGTTTTGCAGTCTCGTCTTGAGGTGAAACCCAAACAAAGAAAAGGAAATCCATTTTTAACCCTTACTAAGATTGACAATGTTCGCATTACATAAATATGACAAAAATATATGCATATGTCACTATCCATTTCTCACTCCATATGCTTATATAAAAAAAAATACTTGCAAAGACTATAATCAATATCTTTACAAATGTTTACAAATGCATAATATAACAAAGATGCAACTCTAATAAGAATATCTCATCAGAAATTTCTTAAGTTCGCGGGAACGATTGATAAACTTGCGAACTCCTCTCATCTTTTAACATGTTATACTAGTCGTTCTTACATCCCAAAGGCATCTTCATAATAAAAATACAATTCAGTGAAAAGGATCATGAAACTCTTGTTGTACCCAATATGCCTTTAATATGACTTTCAAGCTTACACAAACACGCGTCCTAACAGGTGATAACACAAATAAGATAAAAATAACAGGCTTATATTTTTTTTGTGTAAATGTAAATGCGATAACTACCACTACACACGTTTGAAAATTGCAGGCTTATACAACAGGTTAATCATAATGTAACAGGTGCAACCCTAATAAGAATAACAACAGAAATTTCTTAACTTCGCGGAACGATTGATACGCTATCTTACATCCCAAAGGCATCTTTCTAATAAAATACAATTCACTAAAAAGGATCATGAACTCTCGTTGGACCCAATATTTTCTTTATTATGATTTTCACAAACACACATCCTAACTGGAGATAATACAAATAAAATAAAAGTAACAGGCTTAAATTTTCTGTGTAAATGTAAATGCGATATCCACTATCTCATGCGTTTGAAAATTTCAGGCTTATACAACAGGTTAATTACCAAACAGGTTGAAAAGTCGCCGGTTTTATTCTATTTAGAGAGCATTGATAGGGTTTTCAACGCATCTGCGCGAGACCAAAGACGGGCTTCCCCTCCTATTTTCCGCCTGAACAGTTACTTATCTACCAACTAGGACCACCACCCCGTCCCACGTGCCGACCTAGTTATGTTTTGCTAATTAACCTCAAGGGGCAATGTAATGCTTTTCCCAAAAAGTGTTCCTGCCTCAGCTCTCAATTTTGTACAATCTACAATGCAAACTAGGAAATATGTTCAGCTTTCCCATATATATAACTCTATGCAGACGGGTGTATCTTTGCACGCCAATACAGTGCATTCCCTTCTGATATAAAAAGACCATGGTAAACATCGATTATTATGATGATATAAGAAAAAGATGAATCAGAACAGAAGGTGGACTAGCTTTTCAGTAATTTACTCCCCCTCCACAAAATTGTCTATAGTACCTCCCTACAAATATATACGAAGAAAAGGAACTATGCAACGGTAGCCACTAATGTTGGTTACTGTAGTTTCATTCATCTAGCAAATATGCTGTTTTGTCTCCTAGAAGACCGGGAAAAATATTGTAAAAAGACACAAATAACCCTGCCGAGGGAAAAACCAGCTAAACTTTACTTCTCGATTTCCCCGTCATGGTCTTTCTCCCCCAGCCTACAAACTGCTATAAGGGGAAGGGGCTAGATAAGTTGCTATCTTTAAGTCGGACTACGGCGATTTTTGATTATTGTAGTTTCATTTATCTAGCAAGTATGTTTTTTTGTCTCCTACAAGAACGGGAAAATAATTATAAAAGGACACCAAATAACCTTGCCAACGGGTATAATTCAACCAAACTTTACTTCTCGATTTCCCCGTCATTGCCATTCTACAAATATGCAGCAAGAGATGGAGCTAGATAAGTTTTATCTTTAAGAGACGATCACCTCACCGCCGGACTATGGTGATTTACTTTATCGGGAAAGTACATTCAAACCACCGCTTTTTAAGTAACACATGCAAAATTTCTCAAATCTCCCTATACAAAGAGAGAAAAATTTTTTACGTTGGCACTGAATAAAAATTGACACTCGATCTCTTTAATATTTTCTGAATATCTTAATACAAAGTCATACCAAATGAAAAAATATATATATATCCTAACATCCTTTGCCTATGATTTTTCACTATGTCCCTAGTAGCGAAACCATTTAAGGCCCCTATAAACTATTTTTATCTTCAAAAATCAAAACACCTGTATAACAAGAAGGCTTTCACTTGATTATTTTTCCCTTTTAGCAACTATGTCTTTACCAAAAACAAGAACTTTTATAAGATATGAAAAAAAGAGGTAAAATAATATAACGCCCCATGTTATAAAGCTCTTATAATTGTGCGTGTATTGGACAATGACTAAGTCAAATTCGCCTAAAGCAGGGATTTTTTGACCAAGGATATGTTTACCCCTGTGAGTACAAAGAAAAAATATATGCATGACACCCTCGATGCGATGGATCTTAGCAGACAGCATGTGATTTTCCAACTGATAATGGTTGATGCGGTTTTTTTTATCTTTTCTTAAACCGAGTTATCAACAACTATATATTATATTTCTTAATCAAAACGTTCTTTGCAAAATATAAAAAAATAAAGGTGCTTTCTTATTATGTGGTCTACCTTAGATATTCTTGTTTTACATGGCAGTAAAGGGGTATATGACGAGCAGCATACAGTCGAGGAGTTAAGTTATAGAGAAAGGGTTGAAAATCACAGTCCTAAAGGGGGAAAAGCCACAACTGAAGCAATATTGTCTAAATGACAAGTAAAAAGCATTCGTTTAGGAGAAAAAATATTCGCATTACCTCATAATAAGGGAGGGAAAAGCTTCTTTCCATAACTTAGAGAAAGCAAAATGCCCTTTTTTTCAAATACAAAAGGGGATTGAAGTATATGTATATGAACTAAGCATTTTTTTCAGACTTGGGAAATATATGGTAAGTGTTAAAATGTTATAGCATTGCTATCATCTTTAACAAAAAGTTTTATTTATCTAAAGATGCCTTCCTAAACTCTGACAATGCTCCAGCCAATATCCAGATAACGGACGACCACAGACAGGTATCGGGGTACCCCTGCTTGTCACGAGATAATGACTTCACCGACATACTAAATCCTTTAATGGACGTTGCGAAGTGAGGAAGTCCCATGGAAGTACTTTTCTCGTCTCCTTTGGGTGAAGAACTGCATAGTTAATGAATATCTACCATGGAAATCGAAACTCCTTTAATCATTTGACCAAGGTAAACCCCCCATGTTCTAGATAGCTAGAAATTTTTTAAGCTGGCATACTCAAAAGTTGTATGACTTTGGGTTTTAAGAGGAGCATTATCTACCTTCATACAAACTTCCTTGCTAACAGGAAATTTAAAAGTTCGGGTGGGAAAAGTTTCTCTAACCTGAAAATCAGCTGGAAGGGGTCCCACAAGGGAGTGTCTTAAGTGTGACCCTGTTTTGCCATGCTATAAAGACATTGTAAGGTTGTTCCAAGTTCTGTCTCATGAAAATCTGTATGTGGATGACTTTACACTGTACTGCTCAGGAGGAAGCTTACAGGTGTGCAAGGACACATGCAGGCTGCAAAAAATTTCAGTTGTACAGTGGAAACATATCAGGGGTTTCAAATTTTCCCCAAGAAAGACCATGGCTATGCATTTCCACAAACGAGGAAAATTCCATCCTTCCCTCTATTTAGGAGCAAACCCACTGCAATTTGTCCAAGAGGTGAAGTACTTGGGTCTAATTTTTGACTCAAGGCTTACATGGGTGCCTCACATCAAACATTTGAAGTAAGGCTAAAAAAGCACTTAGTATTTTGCGGGTTCTTTCACTCTATCTTGGGGGCAGACCGCACAACGCTTCTACGGCTTTACCGTAGTAAGCTTGATTGGGGATTGAAGTTATTCTTGCAACTCCCACTTTTCCCTACGGATGTTGGACTCGGTTCATAGTGAAGCTCTCAGAATCTGTACGGGGGTTTTCATGTCTTCCCCTGTGGAGTCTCTGTATGCTGAGAGTGGGAACCACCTCTTTCATTACACCGAGAATACATGAACCTGATTTACTACATGAGACTACAAAGGATTCCATGATCTCCTACATCCAATTGGTTTTCAACCCCCTTGAAGATGCCGATCCTAGGTAGGAGAATGAGGAATCTTGGGGAAGATCTTAATTTAAATCTCTCTAGTTCTGGCTGTTGGAATTCCTCAATTTCCGCCTTGGACTAATAAAGTCGAGCTGGATTTAGTGGGAAATTGGGGAAAGGGGAGAGATCCAAAGGGCAAAAGTCCGAAGAGAAATTTTATTCAGCACATTTCTAAATCTGGGATCAGATGAAATTTTATACAGATGGTTCAAAATCTAAAAATGGCGTGGTTTTTGCGCAGTGAGCAAAGGAAGACTGCATCTGGCAGTCTTTCTCAAAGCGCCTCGATCTTCACTGCAGAGTTACATCCCCATCCTTACAGCAGTTAAATGACTAGGATCTTACGAACCATTCTGTTGTGATATATTTGTGACTCTCATAGTCCTTGAAAGCAATCAAGAGCTTAAACTCATCACATCCAGTAGTGAGGAGGTTCAAGATTGGCTTGCACTGATGTCAACACGCAAAAAGATAACTCTATGTTGGGTGCCAGCGCATGTTGGTATCAGTGGGAATGAGCAAGCTGATCAGAAGGCCAAGGGCAGCTGCCGCTCAGCCCTTGTGATGCCGTTTTCCTCTCCCCCACACCGACCTAAACCAGCCTCAGAAGTTGTCTTCGTGATAAATGGAGGGAAACATGGAGCATACCTCCAGAAAAAAACTGCGAGACATTAGAGATGACCTTGGCAGTTGGGCAACTAGCATCCATCCCAACCGAAAAGTGGAAGTTTTATTAACAAGGGCTAAGAATCGGGCACACAAGACTGACTCATGGGCCAATGATGGCTAAAAATGAAGCACTTTGTGAAGGATGCCAAGAGCCATTAACAATCGCACACGTAGTGGAAAGATGTGCAACATTCTCAAACCAAAGACGTATGTACTTGTCTCCCCCATATACACTGAAAAATGTATTGGGGGGAAAATTGTGACATAGAGGGTCCCTTTTTAATTTTCCCTTTGGGAGACTAATATTTTTCAATAAAATTTTAATTATGCATAATGTTTATGCAATAATTTTAAAGCACTTTGAGCATAATATTTATCTTTGATTTTTAATCTATTTTTTTTATTTGTAAGATATTTATTTTAGAGATTTTTAAAGTTTTAAACATTTTAAAAATTTCTAGTTAACAAGGTATTCGCCGTTAATGACCCTTTGCTGTTGACGCGGCAGATAATTTTAAATAGTCAATCAATCCCCGTCATTGCTCTCATGACAGTCTTCCTTTGGTTCGGTCAACCAAGTACTGGACCTCCATTTGGAAGGAGATGGTCTTCCTTAATAATAGGGGCCGGTCAATCATTACCCCAAGTATTGGAAGACCTGGACCCCACTCTAAGTTCCATTCCCTGGATTCTCAGATTGTGCTTTGAACATTTTGTTAATGGGTTTGGATTTGACTACAGAGATCTTTAGTCCTGTCCTACAACACTCCTCAGATATAAGGTCCAGACAGTGCTGGGCTCTACTTAGGCAGTGTGTTCAGTGGAGATCATTAGTCCACCACAATGGATTTTTGACAAAATCCATTGTGAAGTCCTTATTGGATGAGAGATCTTCATCTAGTTTTGGGCTTTTGTCAGGCTAACCATGGGTCCATGGGAGGTGGAGAGCCTTGGTAACATTGACTTTTGTGAGTTTGGCTTTTCTCTTTTCAGGCTTTGTCTGTGTATCTTTTCTTTTTGCTGACTTACCTGCAAAGGTCAGCTTGTTTTGGCAGTGGCTGCCCGATTCGGCCTGTGAGGGCTCTGCCTGTGAGGGGGTGGCCAGTGCTGGGTGAGGAGGGGAGTCTCTTGAAGGCCGCCTCTTTCCCTTTGGCAGAGCAAGCCAGGCTCCAGGGATGATGCCCCTTGGCCCCAGTTGAACATTTGGTTCTTGTGTCCCCTTTTGGGCCCTTTCCCTTTTGTGCCCAAAGGCACACTTCGATGTTGTGTGCCTTGCTACAGAACCACATTTAGGCTTGGCCTTGCAGCTACCCTGGTGGTGACCATATCTTTGGGACCGAAGTGGGCCAGGTACATATGTTCATAGGCCGATGGAGCCCTGTTACCCAGATCAAGGGGAGTGATTGGGGCTCCTTTCAAAGGGCACCAGGGCTTGTCTGGTTGGGCTCTTCCCTTTCGACATTCGGGAAGCGTCCACGACCTGTGGGTTGTGATTGTGATCAGATTCACATCATGTAGTGAGAAGCCAAGTAGCACCATCTTGACTCTCTTTCCTCCCCTCATTAAGCTCCTTGGTTTTCTGCAGGAAATTCAGTGTAGCTTGGTCTCTGGCAACCCGGATTGACAACCAGATTTTTTGCTGCATCTCCAAATTTGCTCTTACCAATTGGTAGGCATTGCTGAAGCCTTCAGGTTTAAAGAGAACCTTAAACTGTGGGAAACGCCTTTCGGTTACATTCTGGGCAGCGGCCGTGGGAGCAGCCTGTGCTCCCATCTCGGTCAGGGAGGACGTCTAAGGGTGCTCAGAGGTCTCCCTCCAGGCCAGCAAGAGAGTCTATCTGCTGAACCCAATATCGTGGACAGACATGTTTTTGTCTGATGTTCATTTTAGCAGCAGGTCTGACAGAGTCAACCTGTGCTTTGTATTTCCTCTTGCCACTAGAAGCCATGTATGGCTTCGAAAGTGACTGCCATGGTCTGGAACTTGCACGGTTTGTCATCATTATCTCTTTTTTGTGGGGGTTTTGAGGAATATTTTCCATTTAATGGGCAGTTCTTTCATTCTCTCACGCCGCCACCCACCACCGAGTCCAACAAAGGGGAAGCTGTTTTTTTAGAACAGCCACAGGAGTGGTGACAGGATATACACAGCCAATGACCGTTGCACCGCCACTCATGGGACCAGTGTGAGTGCCAACTGCGACACTGACTGCTTGACCCTGGCCTCCCGAAGGAGACCAGCCAATTGATCTGACTAGGCCAAGATCAGACCTCCCATCTTGCTGGAATAAGGGACCAAAGAGGCGTGTTATTGGCTTCAGGGCATACTCATGCATGACATCACTCAACCTCTAGGACTCCCACCACAGCGCACAGGGATGTCACACATGGCAAACACATGGGTAGGTGTGAACCCCTGGGGAGAGATCAGAGGGATCCCCATCCACCTACTAGATAGGCATCATTGTTTGGAATCCTTTCTTCCTCCCTCTCTTGTGAATCAGTCACCCAAAGGCTGTATCACTTCAGAGAGGGAGTCCTGCACCTCAAAGAGGAGGTTCCAGTGGCAGGACCACGAGTGGCCTGGACTGCACAACAAAGGATACAAAGTTTGGGAAGAAGAGAGGGAAGGAAGAATGGGATAGGGGAAGGATAGGGGTGGAGGAAAATGAATTTTAAGAGAAGAGAAAGGAGCTGGGCTTAACCCAGCATGCAAGGGTAAAACTTGGGGTAATGATTGTAGTGGGTTCTTTGAAAGGAGGAAAAGGGTAGGGGTGACCCAGTACCATCTTTAATCTTTTGTATTCGGTGCAGGTGTCCTCGAGCGCGCAGTGCTTCCCCTCCGTCACACGAGGTTGTGGGGGAGGGTGGCCGGCCAACTCTCGGTGTGTGAAGTACGACCTTGAACACGTGCCTGCACTGGAGGTCGCGCGCTTGCGGCGTTCTCGTGGGAAGTGGGTAAGGGCACACCGAACGACAGCAGGATTATCGGCTAACTGGGGAGGTTGGGATAAAATATGATAGTTTAGGAGCCATCTGCGGTGTGCTCTGGGCATGGCCTCCTCGACTGTGACTCTAGGGCTATCCCTTGACTAACCTATGCAGTTGAAACAGGTTGAAGCTCGGAGGTGTCGCAATCGGGCTGGCCATTCCCGCCTGTGTCAACAGAAGGTTCCCCTCCCTAGCGGCCATGTCACGATTGGATTAACGCCACTGGCAGTGACATTTATTTCCTTGGCTTGCATAAATCCTTATGACAAAGGATTTATGGCCCTGGCACAAGTACTAGCAGCAAGTGTCACGTGCCAGAAACCGATACCAGTGGGATGGTGGGGTAAGGATGTAGGATGTTGGGTCCACGCTATGGCAAGGTATAATGAGATAGTGAGGGTGAGGTTATGGCAGTCATGTAGCATCAGGCGACGAGGTGAAAGTATTTAAAAGTGGGATGAAAGGGGCTGTGACAAAGGGGATATTAAACTTTTATTATGAAATCAAAAGGTCACAACAAACCAAAAGAAAACAACAACAGTAAACTACTTAAAAAAAAAAAAAAAAAAAAAAAACAGAACGAGAGAAAAACTAACAAAACAAAACTGAACAAAAACAAGGGAAAAGGGGGAAAGGGAAAAGGGTGAAGGAGTAGGAAGTGGGTTTAAAGGATACAGAGAAGCCAAAAAAGCCCGCATCCACTTCTTCGTCCCATTCCAAAGAAAGAAGATCATGGCCTAATCCCGGTCTCCGGCCGGAATGAAAGATGGTGTTGAGTCTATGCATCCAGTCAGTACGCCCAAGCATAGAGTGCGTCGGTCTGTTTACAGACCAACCTATCCAGAGGAAGCTGAGAATCTTCCTCGTGGAGTTCAGAGGTTGTAATAAATCGATCCCAATCTATCATATAGATCCATCTGAGTGTTTGCACTTGTTAGTGTATGCAGTTTGTGTGAGTGCATGTGAGGAGAGGTTTAATCAGTGTTTGTAGGAACCAAGGCGGATGGTGGCTGTTCTGTTATCCAGGAAGGTGCATAAGAGGCATGTGAAGTGTGGAGACAGTTGTAGCTGTGTTATTTTGTGTTTGAGACCGTCGCGCGATAAGCGAAAACACTAACAATGGTTGGCCAGAGTAACAGTATCTGGCAGCTCAAAAGGAGCAGGCTCTTTGAGTGGCAAGATAAAGTTTCTCTGTGGCTGAACTCAATTGTTTCATGGCTGCTTGGTGTGACCTCTCCTTATGCTCCGGTATTACATAACTTATAAGCCTCACCCGTTTACCCATCTCATACGTCACATACTCCTCACATAGCTCACACCCTCACATGTTCACTTTCAGCTACAAACACAACACACCCCAATACTTCATACTCACCCATCCAACCAGCTACATCATACACACTACGACCAAATAACACTCACACCATCCTTATCATTCATTCATTCATCCCACCCATTCATTATACTACAAAAGAGTGATCCAACAAACCTCAATCCCAGCTCCTAGGAAAGGAAAGGAGGCAGGCGAGGGTCTCACCTGCAATAAGCTATCATAGCCGGACTACGCCTGCTATGATAATCCCTAGCAGGCGAAAAAAAATCCTATTATTTTTCCTTCATATTATTTATTTTCGTTTCTTTTTGTTCTTCCGTCCAATCCTTTTCGTTCTCAGCTCCTCGGAGCTGGAAGGGAGGCAGGCAACTACTCGAGCGAATGGTTGTCCAGCGTGAGGATGGGCGCGGACGACTGACTTCTGGCGGTTGATAGTAACGCAATTTGCGGTGGTCCAGGAGAGGAGGTTGTCGAGGGTACGCTGGATGGCAAAGTGGTCAGAGCAGGCACTGTCAATGGTCATCCACGTATTTCCAATGATGTCGGTGTCCAGGAGTGCGTCGTTAATCATGACGAGGAAGCACAGGGGGCCCATTTAAATCCCCTAGGGACGACGCATGTGACTGGCAGGAGGCTGGAAACTTGACCCCACGCGGCCTATTGCTTGTTGGAAAGAAAGTCAGCCAGAAGTTGCAGTTGTCGCCCAGAGATTACTGCAGTGGCTGTGCACCACGGTGGGTAGGGACTAAGCTCAGTCAAGTCAGACACACGTTAGTGAGTCGGAATTAGTCGACACAGGACGGGCTCCCTCACGGTATAGCCCGGGCGAGGCTCAGCTTTGCATATCGGACTTACCCTTATCCAGGCGATGAGGCACTCTCTGATACCCGTGAAGCTGCTGCCTTGAGATGACCGCGTGTGGTCCAATAGGTCGAAGGTTTTTTTGAAATCTGTGAAGATCTCGTGACGGAGGTTTGCGCTTGTCGAGTGGGCAGGGCGAGTCGAGGACTGACGGGAGTGTT
>NW_023652689.1:2500-5180 GCF_015228065.2 Penaeus monodon
TCATCAAATGTTTTTTCCCAAATTCTCTTTATTTTCAATTTATCATCATTATTGTCATGATTAATAGAATTTTTGTAATTATTATCATTATTACCCTAATAATTGCCAAAATCATCAAATAAATGGAAAAAACGTCATTTTGGAGTCTACTATAAAAAGGCTATATTTCGCTAGATTTTGTCGCTTTTTCGACTCTTGGGACTTTTTTTTTTACCTGTTCTTTTTATTATATATAGACACAATTCCTATTGTTATCATAATTATTATCATGATTATCATTATTATTATCGTTATCATCATCATTATCATCATTACCATCGTCATTATCATCATTATTGCAATTTATATATTATGTATAAATATGGATTAATAATATAAAATTATAATATATATAATATATATATATAATATATAAATATAGTGTGTGGTGTGTGTGTGTGTGGGTGTGTGGGGGGGGGGTGGTGGTGTGTGGGTGTTTGTGTGGTGGTATGGGTGTGTGTGTTGGTGGTGTTGGTGTTTGTGTGGGGTGTGTGTGTGTGTGCATGTGAAGTAGTGTGAGGTGGGGGGTGTTGAGTAATTATATGAAATATAAGATATATAAAAAATATATTAAATATATTAATTTTTGAATACAATATAGAAAAAAAGACAATCACACAACTACTATATAGACACATAAAAAGATATATATAAAATAATGATAACAAGAATATAAAAAAACATAAAAAAAATATAATAATAAGGATAGACTATTTAAAAAAAAAGAAAGGGAAATAAAATAAATAAAAAACTAGAGATAAAATAATTAAACTTTTTATAATATATAAAATTAAATTTTTAAAATTTAATTTAATTTTTAAATTTTTTTTATTTTAAAAATTTTTTAAAAAAATAAAAAACCAAAATATTTTTTTTTTTTTTTCCCTTTTTTTTTTTTTTATTTCCCCTTTTTTTAAATTTTTTTTTTTTTTTTATTTTTTTTTTTTTTTTTTTTTTTTTTTTTTTTTTTTTTAAAAAATTATTAAATTTTTAATTTTTTTTTATTATTTTTTTTTTTTTTTTTTTTTTTTTTTTTTTTTTTTTAATTTTTTTTTACTTTTTTTTTTTTTTTTTTCCCTTTTTTTTTCTTTTTTATTTTCTTTTTTATTTTTCCCCCTTTTTTTTTTATTTTTTGTGGGGTTTTTTTTTTTTTTTTTTGTTTTTTTTAAAAAATTTTTTTTTTTTTTTTTTATTTTATTTTTTTTCATCCCCCCCCCAAAAATTTACTCCCCCCCCCCCTCCCCCCCCAACCCCCCCCCCATCCCCCCCCCCCCCCCCCCCCCCCCCCCCCCCCCCCCCCCCCACCCCCCCCCCCCCCCCCCAAAAAAAAAAAAATATATTATATATTTATATTTTTTTTTTTTTTTAAATTTTTAAAAAATTTTTAAAAAATGAAAAAAAGTTTGGGGAATAAAAAATAAATAAAAAAAAAAAAATAAAAAAAATTTAAATTTTTAAAAAATAAAAAAAAAAAAAAGCCCCAAAGCAAAAAAACAAAAACCAAAATTTTTTTGGGCCCAAAAGCTTTTTTTTTCATTTATTTGATGATTTTGGCATTATTAGGGTAATAAAGATAAAATTACAAAAAATTTTATTAAACATGACAAAAATGGAAAAATTGGAAAAAGAAGTTGATAACTTTTTAGATTTTTAATATTTTCTATATCTTATTATTTCATTATTTTCATTATTGTTTTTTATTATTATTATCCTTATTATTATTATCATTTTATTATTATTAATGTAAAAATTTGTAATAAAAACAATAATGATAAAAATAATAATAAAAATAAAAATAACAATTAATAATAATAATAATAAAAATAATAACAAAAATAATAAAAAATAATATAATAATGATATCTATCTTGTTATTATCATTTATATTTTATTATTATTTTTAATTATTGTACATTTTCCAAAAAATTATTAGAATGTTTAAAAACAAAATATAAAAAATATATAATAATAAAAACTAAAACTTTTTAAAATTTTTTTTAAAATTATTATTGTTATTTTTTTCATTATTATTTTACTGGAGTATATTGTAAAATTTTATTTTAAATGTAATAATTACAGTAAAAACAAAATTATTAGAAAAATGTATAAATGATTATTATTAAAAAGTCTTATTGTTTTTATTATTTTTATTACTATTATTATTTATTTTATTAGTAATTTGTAAAAAATATATTATAAAACAATAAATTTAATAAAAATGTAAAAATTCAAAAATGATGATAAAAATTCCAACGATGATGATAAAGATGATGATAATATAATAATGTGATAAAGGATTTGTAACGTAAAAAATGATAATCATATAAAAATATATAATAACAGGAATTGTTCCCCTATATAATAAAAAAAGGTAAAAAAAAAAAACCCAAAGTCGAAAAAGCGGGAAAAATCGCATTTGAGAGTATACTCCAAAAAGACGTTTTTTTCCATTTTTTGATGTTTTGGGAAATTATTATGTATAAGTAAAAATTCCCGAATTCTATTAAAAAAGACAAAATAATGAAAAAATGAGAATTAATAGAATTTGGATAACATTTGATGACTATTAATTTATT
This sequence comes from Penaeus monodon, assembly GCF_015228065.2. Taxonomy (NCBI): domain Eukaryota; kingdom Metazoa; phylum Arthropoda; class Malacostraca; order Decapoda; family Penaeidae; genus Penaeus; species Penaeus monodon. Next base: position 5,116 of record NW_023652689.1, read on the forward strand.
ACTATTATCTTATTATTATCATATTATCATTATTATTATTAATAATAATAATAATTATTATTTAT
>NW_023652690.1:0-5180 GCF_015228065.2 Penaeus monodon
GCAAAAATTTCCCAAAGAAAAGATATGAAGAAATTTGAATTGTTTTTTTGGTTTATCATATTTTTTTTTTAATTTGTCCCAAAAGAAAACACAGACTGTTTGTTTAATATATGAATAAAGAAAATGTGATTTTATTCCCTAAATTAACAAATCATGAATTTTAATAGTAGCCATAAATCAGGAACCAGGTTTTTTTTTTAAAGAAAGGTCCTGCAATAAGTGTGATTGATTGATTTTTGTCTTTTTTGAAAATCACTTTTTTTTTTTTTCATTTTTGATAACTTCCCTTTTTCCCAGTTACTGTTTACCTGTCCTTTCTATTCCCCTAAAGCTGATATTTGGCAGAAAAGTCCTCCCCTCTTATCTTTTAAAGCTGTTTCTTACCCCTACACTTTCTGTAGATTTCCATTGCTTTTTGGTAAGAAAGTGGGAATTTTGGGGGTAATCCACTTTTTTAAATCCCCTTGTTTGACTGCCACTTTTGTTTTGATTTATCCAGAGACATGTTAGGTAATAAAAAAAAAAAAAAAAAAAAAATTTAAAAATTGATGTCCATCTTTTATTGTGGATCGTACTGTGATATGTCCAGGGGTTCATGAAGTTTTTTTCAGGCCACTGTACTTTTTTTTTTTCTTTTCTTTTTCTTTTTTTCTTTTTCATCACTGAAAAGAGAAAAAATTTCCATTTATTCCATGATTTTTTCATTTTTCTATTTTTTCTTCTTTTTCATGTAGAAAATGTTAACTTTCATTTAAATATACCTGTTTGTGTACTTTTTGATGGTTTTTTTAATTGAGGGAGGGACCCCTCAGACCTAACTGCATCTGTTTGAAATCTGACTACAAGATTTTATTTTTTACCTTTTATAGGGTTTGGGATTTCCAGAGAAACAACATTGTCTTGATATCGAGGGGCCCCTCCCGTCCCCCAAATTTCGTCCATCCCAGAGTGGGCCTTTTTGACTTCATCTCACACATCGAAGAGTTTCTACTGTCCCGTCCAAAAGGGCTGACAGGAGGAAAGGTAAGTATCCCAGCTAGTTTGTTTGCTGGCTTTGGCATTTGTTGCAGAGGAAAGTTGTTTCATGGCTGTAATGATGTAAAAAGGAAAAAAAAAAAAAAAAAAGGAAAAGCAAAATCATGTTTTTTTGATTTTTGATAGACATTAATCCAAAGTAGGTTTTTAAGCTTCATATTCCGCATTTTTATAAGGCAGAGGTGAATCCTTATGTTTGTTTTTAGGCTGTCAACAGAAAAATGAGCTACATCTGTTTCATAGATGTGCATGATATTGCTTGTGTTGGTGATAAACAGTTTTTTTTAATTTACTCTGCAGTTGTGCATCTGGGATTGATGTGTTTAATATATAAGTGTTATGGTTTTCCTTATTTTTCAAAGCCTTTCCCATCTTTTTGTGTTAAAGTTGGACCCTTCCCCCCAGAGAGAAAAAAAAAAGTAGCAGATGAAAAATTCCACCATTTTTTTCTTTTTTTCTTTTTTGATTTTTTGTGATTTAATTGCAGTTTTTAACGTGCATGATCATTTTGGAACTTTATGAGTTCTTTTGTTTTTTTCCAAGTATATTTGGTGAAAATGTGAGACCCTTTGGAGTTTTAGGAGATAGGTTTGGTGGTAATTTTGCCCCTTACCTTGTAGGTTTTATAAAAGTTAGGCAAATTCTTTTTTAATAATATGTAAGTGTGGGGAATTACTGATGTTTTTTTTCTTTACAAACAGATTTTTGCTGTGTTTTAAAAACAATGTGGAAGAGAGTAATGCAGTGTGTACTTTTTTTTAATCAAAAGAGAACATAAAAATTGGTTTTTGCGGGAAACAAAGGAAGAATGACTAAAAAAAAAAATTTATCATTTGATTACTAGTGGAAAACAAAAAAGTTGGTGGACTGGTGTGGAAAAAAGTTCATTTTTTGGAAAATATCCTCAGAGCTGTAAGATTTTCTACAAACCGAGGGCATTTTTGTGAAGGGCTAAGGCGAGGGTGAGCCCTTCCTTACTCAGACTCCTCAGGAAAAGGATAGAAAAAAATGTGTAATTTTGAAAAACCTCAGAAAGGCATGTAAAACATATTGGCAATCATGGGCACCCTTTAAGAGTCTTTCTTAAAACTGTTAAGGGAAAGTGGCAATCCTATATGTGGGGTATGCCTTTGGGAAAGGATGTTGGTTGCAAAATTGTAACCAGGAGCCTCCAGGACCACTGGGAAAAAATTTGATTGTGATTAATTTCAAGTCACATAATGTAAGAATTTTGATCTGTAGATTTACATAAAACAAACCACAATGACTTTTTTTGTTTAAAAACTCATTTTTTTGAATTAGAAAAGTAATTGTTTTGAATTCACAGATGTTTTTTTACATCTAAATATTGCGAAAATAGCAACATGTTTTTTAAGGGTGAGAATGGGGCCTCAAAGCAAAGCCCTAAAGAACAACTTTTTAGCTGTTCTTCATGGCCTTTTGGCAAGGTTTTTTGAGTTTCCATTAATTCGTAATTTTTTTCCATCAACATATAAATTGGTCCACAGCCCCTGCTCTTAGCTCCCCAGAAAGAGGGACCCTTTGTTGGGCCCTGCTGCTTGGTTTTTGCCAACAGCTTTTTGGTGGTCCCTGGGTTGGACTTGGGGTGGGATATATGAAAAAAATAAATTGCCCAAGAAGAAATTTTCTGTAGGTGGTGGGTCCGTGCTGATGGTTCTGAACAAAAATAACTTCAGTAATTAAAACATAATAATTATAATAAAAAAAAAAAAGAAAAAAGAAAAAAAAAAAAGAATCATACAGCATTTTAAACCCCTCTCTTTGAATGAAAAGTTGTTTGTTAAGAAAGGTATGACTGAATTGAAGCAATTTCCAGAAAGATAAGGTATTTTCCTTTTTTGACATTTTGAATCAAGAAAAAACTTTTCATCTGAAATTTTTGAGCAGGATTTAATGTTTTGTTTACTAAATATTTTGCAAGTGAAAAAGAAAAAAAAAAATTTGGAGAAGTTTAACTTTCAAATTACTATCTATGTGTGTATTTTATTAGTGGAATTTTTTTTATCACACAGTATAGTGTAGCCACATAGTATATATTAGTGCATAAATTGTGTTGTTAAATCTATAACAATCTGTTATATTATAGTAACATTAATATTACTTTTTGTAATTTTTTTGTATGTGATTTTTATGCTACAGCTCATTGCTATGCAAGTTGATTTGTAGCTTACATTATTTTTCCATCTAAATATAGATTTGAATAATTATATTTTCCATTAACTCTGAGTATAGTCTGAAGTATATTTGATAGTACAGGTATAGTGCCTGATAAAAGAATTGAATACCCATTATTTATTATCATTATGTTTAAATAATACAGGTAAATTTTTTTTGTGCCATAAAGATACAGTAAAACCTTTATAAACTGGGAAAAAAACTATTTCATGCCCAAAAAGATAAGCAAAAAGCCCTTAATTTTTTAACTGGGGCACTTTACACAAAATGTATGGAACAAGGGATGAATGACATTGAAATATATTTATTTCTTTAACTAATAATCACTGTTAATAGCTTAAATAAAAAGAGAAAAACAAAAGTGGATTCATCTCAGCAGTGTTATAGTAGTGTGATTTGTAATTTTGTAATACTAATAATTATATTCTATGTTTCCTGTAGAGGCAAACATAAAAGTTAGGGGCAGTTGTTTTTTTCTTTTTCTTTAACTTTTTTTCTTTTTTTTTTTTTATATTTTTTCCAAAATCAAAGCTTGTAAGTCCACAAAAGTTTTTTTAAAATTCCATGTTGCGATGCTTTTAACTTAGGACTCCTCATTGAATTTTTGCAAAACAAAGGGAGATAAGAAAGCCTGTGTGTCAGAGTCCAAAGAACAGGGAAAGGAAGATGGATGGAATCTTTGATCTGTGTATAAATAAACAAGTGAAATATAAAATGATGCGATTTTGAGAAGGTGTTTCAAGTTTTTGCTAAATCAGTTTGCATCCAAGGATTGTGTGATTTGGAATTATATAAATGGAATAATCATGCAAAAGCATTTTATCACACAAACAGATTGGTTTGGGGTGGATACAGACCCACCTTATGCAGCATGGAATAATGCACCATTTGCAATTTGTCATTTTTTTATTATGCAGCTAAGGATTTAGGGCAGATTATTTGTATAGAAAGTATGTCTAAATTACTTTACAGTATAATTAAATGGTGGTAAAAGGAAAAAAGATATTGATATTTACCATATGGAATGAGCTGATAAACTGAAATCCCAAACCTTTTGAATAGTTTTAAAATGAAAAAAATTAATATGAATAGAAAAATTCTAAAAAGTAAGATGGTAAAAAATAATTTGGCTATAATCATAAAAAGATTTTTAAAATCTTTATTTTACCATATGAAAATATTTCTAACAGATTATCTTAATGAATTAATTTTTGGTAAAGAAAACTAGCCGTGCCACAGTTTACCCAAAAACGCACCAATATCATGCAAAATCATTTATCTTTTTTTGGTTTTTTATTTTCAATACCGGTGATTGACCACAAAAGATATGCAAGGAACCTAAAGTAAACACTAAGAAAAAAACCAGCCAAGCAATACTAAGGATAGAAATTTTGCATTTTTGTTAATACGTTGGTAACCTTTTAGGCATGTAGATCCGCCAGAGATTTACTTTGCTTTCTTCTCCATATTTTGGAAAAAGATAAAGCCTTATTTAATATTTAATATAATCTTTTTATTAATAATTCCAAACAATACTCCAAAATTTAATCTAAATATTAAATGGTAACCTTTCTTGTATTTTGCCGTGCACCATAGATTTTAACAAATCAGAAGCAAGGTAAAGATTTGTTCCATTTCGTCTGAGTCTTCCAGCCTTGATTTTCCCTCCTCTTTTTGGACTCACTTGTTAGACCGTTCTCTAACTGCTTGTAAAACTCAGATCCTAGGGGCGTTTTCTTAAAATGTTAATAAACCAATGTTTGATTTATGTGAATTTTTTTTCCATGTGAATATTTGCAGTATATAAGTAAAAGCAGTGAAGTGTATTTTTTTCCTTTTTTTTCATTATCTTTTATAAATGCTGTAATTACTTTCAAGATTTCCAGACGTATGGAAAAATGTCTAAGTTTGCAGAAAAGGCTTATATTGTATGTTAAACAGGAAGTTTT
>NW_023652691.1:0-5179 GCF_015228065.2 Penaeus monodon
ATTTAACCTATGATAATATGCTATGAGTCGTAATACGTAATAAAAAGTTCTAAAGGGGGGCTTCAGTTTTTTATAAGTAAGTTGATTTATTAGCAAGGAAGCAAATGCCTATCCGTACGTGTGTGTATACTTTAAAAGGAAAAGAGAGGGTAGGCAGACATAGACAGAAAACTTTAGAGACAAGATTAAATAAGAGGAAGAGAGGGGAAAAGGAAAGGGGAGAGAGAGGGGAGAGAGAGCAGAGAGAGGAGAGGAAGGGAGAAAGGGGGGGGAGGGAGAGAGGGAGAGGGGAGAGAGAGGAGGGGGAGGAGAAGGGAGGAGAAGAGGAAGCGAGAGGGGGAGAGAGAGAAAAGAGAGAGAGAGGGGAGAGAGAGAGGAATGAGTGAGTGAGTTCAGACCCCAAACAAAAAAAAAAAGAGGGGATAAAAATTACAGACACACAAACCCCCCCAAAAAAAACACACACAAAATAGAAACCACTTTTTCCAGTTCCATTTGAAACCCGAACAGATCCCCCCCCCCCCCCCCCCGCCCCCAACATTTCCACCTTTTCCCCCGCTTCGCACAACCCAAGACAGACGACGTTCCGGATCATTTTTTCCCGACCCTCTAATCCTCCGTTTCATCAAAGTCATTGCCTCGCCACGCCCTCACCCACCGGCCCCAAGAGTGATGTGTGGTGATGATAATGATGATGGGGGAAAGGGAAATGCAGTAATTAAGAGACCCTTTTTTCTCGGCTTTTGGCGTTTTAAAAGGCTTGGGGTTTTTGTCGAGGCTCCTATTTTCGGAGTTGCGCCGCGTGTTTATTCCCGGTTCGGGGTTTTTTTTAAATTTTTTTATTTTTTACTTATTTTAGTTTCTTTCTGTTGTTATTGGTGTTTATCGTTTTGTGAAGATGGAAAGGAAGGGATGAAAGAAAAAGGGGATAAGGGAGAGGGAGAGAAGAAAAGAGAGAGAGAGAGGGGAGAGGAGAGAAAGGAAAAGGGGAGGAAGGAGGGAGAGGGAGGGGGAGAGGAAGAAAGGGGAGGGGAGAAGGAGAGAGGGAAAGGGGGGAGAGAAGGAGGAGGGAGAAAGGGGAGGGGAGAAAGGGAGAAAGAGAGAGAGAGAGAGGAAGGAGAGAGAAGAGAGGAAAAGGAGAGAGAGAGAGAGAGAGAGAGAGAGAGAGAAATAAGAGGGGAGAGGAGAGAAGAAAGAGAGGAGGAAAAGGGGAGGAGGAGAGGGGGGAAGAGAGAGAGGAGGAGAGAGAGAAAGAGGAGTCTTGCATGTCATGGGTTTTTGCTTGGGGGGCAAAAAATTTCCCCCCGAAAAAATGTGCCGGTTATCATCCAAAATCTTTTTTTTTTCCCTTTTAAAAAATTCTGCCTCGCATTTTTTTTTTACATTCTCTCCTCCTTTCCCTTATCCCTTTTTTAACTCCTTTTTTTTTTTTTTTTTTTTTTTTTTTTTTTTTTCCCCCATCCCTCTGTTATATAAATTTTTATTTCGCTGCTTTTATCTCTTTTTTTTTTCATCCATTTTTTCTCCTTTCTATTCTTTTTGTTTCTTTTTTTCCCATTAATTCGTACTTGGCGCAGGTGTTTTCTCCCCAAAAACAGCTGTGGTAGATTTTTTTTAAAAAATGCGGTCCCGGGGGGGGGTTGGGAAAAAGGGGTTCGGTAAAAAAAGTTTTGGTAATTAATGTAGTTTACAGATTCAAAAATTTTTCCCACCGACCACAGTAGATGCTAGTAGATATGGACGCTTACAAGTACGCACACGCATACGCACGCGTGCATGCGCCCCTGCAATGTCATTCACGGGACCCGCCCCCCCCCAACACCCCAACCCCCCCACCCCCCCCACCCACACACACCCACCACACACACACCACATACAATCCCCAATAAAAACCCCCCACTCACCCCCCCACAACCCCCCACACCCACAACCAAAATCCCCGAAAGATTCCCACATAACACAGCATGACGAGAGGGAAATTTCGCAAACCTGGCAGACACGCACGGGGGCCCGATGGCACGCACGTGGGGCCTGGCAAAAGGGGAGGGCGCTCGATGTGGTTCCTCCGGGTATAATTGTGGGGAGGGCCCGTTTTTGGGCGGGGGGGGGAGTGGGGGGGGGAGGGGGGGAAAGGGGAGGGGGAGGTGGGAAGGAGAGGGGGGGAGGGAGAAGGGAGGAGGAGGGGGAGGGGGGAGGGGGAAGGAAGGAAGGGGGGAGGAATGGAGGGGGGGGAGGGTAAGGGGGGAGGGGGGAAAAGGAGAAGGAATAGGGAGGGGGGGTGAGGAGGGAGAGGGGGAGGGAGAAGAAGGGGGGAGAGAGAAAAAGAGAGGATGGGGTGGCGTAAGGGGGGAAGGGGGAAAAACAAAAACCCCCAAAAAAAAACCCAAAAAAACCCCAACGCCAAACAGAAACTTCGCAGATAAAACTTGCACCCCTTCAAAGGGAAAGGAGGCAGTAACCCGGTCTCTCACCCCTTAGCCTTTTTTCGTAACCCCCGAAACGAAAGTGTGGCCCCCCCATTACCGTAAAAACCCTTAGCGACTCCGCCTTGCCCCCTCTCCCCTCGCAGACGCGTGCATGATAGCTGTTCCTGCGCCATGGGGGGATGGCTTTGGGGTTTTACAGTCCTGTGATGGTTCTTTTTTTTTTTTTTTTTTTTTTTTTTTTTTTTTTTTTTCTGTTTTTTTTTTTTTTTTTTTTTTTTTTTTTCTTTTTGGGTTCATTATTTTTTTCCCCCTTTTTTTTTTTTTTTTTTTGGGGGGGTTTTGATTTTTTTTTTTTTTTTTTTTCTTTGTGTTCTTTAATTTTTTTTCTTTTTTTTCGTGGGTTTTTCATAATTTTTTTTCTTTTTTTTTTTTGTGTTCAGATTTTTTTTTTTTTGTTTTTTGTTTGTTTCTTTCTTTTGTTTTTTTCCCCCCCCCCCTTAGGTGAGGAATATAGTGGGGGAAAATCAATAGTGATTAAAATAAAAATACAGTAATTGAAATAGAATAAGAAAACAAATAGAATTAAGATCTTTCTCTTAATTTAGAAATTACTTATTAAATTTTATTACATTTTGTAAAATTTGTTTGTCTTTGTGGTTTTTACTTAGTTTATTTTTTTGTTTAACGCTCCAGTATGGGGAAAATTTAGAAATAAATTAAGGATCTTATTATTAATTGTTATTTATCATCATTATTATTATTTTTTATTTTTTATTATTTATTTATTTTTTTAAATCCGGGTTATCATCTTTCTATTTCTCTACTTCTCTTTCATTATTTCGTATTATGGGCTCTGTTATCAAGATATTTTTACTATGATCATTAGTTTATATTTTTATGTTTAAATATGGTTGTATTATCCAGGTAACAGTAATACACTGCGTAAAATAATTTTGTTTATTCCTTTTTTTCATATATTTCTCATGACACAAAATTTCATCGCCATAATCGCATTACATCTCCTCAATATTTTTTTTTTTTTCTTTTTCAGGAATATGACCAGAAAATAAAACAAGAATAAAGAAAAGAAAGTCACTCGACAGTAAATTACACTCCCGGAATACCGACTGTGATTGGTCAACAAGGCATCCCTTTATTTCGAAACTCCGCTCGTGTTTGGGCTAAAAGGGAATCCCCTTTATCTCGAATCTCCGCTCGTGATTGGCTGGGAAAATTCCACTCCCGGAATACTCGATTGTGATTGGCTAATAAGGCATCCCTTTATCTCGAAACCTCCGCTCGTGATTGGCGGGGAGCTCTGAGATGATCATCAGAGGGAAGAAGATCTCGAAATCGCCATCAAGGTGAGTTTTTTTTGTCTGTTTTGTTTTTTTGTTATTTGTCTTCTACTGTTTTACATCAATTTCTCTATCTATCTATCTTTTATATCTATCTAAATATTTATCGCCCTTTTTTTAAATCTGTCTAATGTCCAGCTATCTTTTTCTTAACTAAGTGTCTATCCCATTGACTATCTATCTATTTTATCTGTCTATCTATCTAGTAATACGTTTCATCTACATATGTCTGTCGTCTGTCTACAGTCTAAATATGTTATTTACCTATCTATATGTCGCTATCTATCTGTCTACCTTTTGTCTGTCTGTATTTAATCTGTTTGTCCATCTATCTGCCCCATCTATCTATCTATCTACAACTATATCCATCTCTCTGGCTAGCCTACTGTCTGTCAGTTTGCCTGTCTATCTATCTACCATCTACATCACTATATATATATGTGTGTTTTTGTGTTGTTCTTCTCTTCGTCTCTTTCTCTTTTCTCCATCTCTTCTCTCTTTTCTCCTCTCTCTCTCTCCCCCTCTCTATCTCTCTCTTCTCTCCTCTCTCTCCTCTCTCTCTCTCCTCTCTCTCTCTCTCCTCTCTCTCTTCCTCTTCCGTTTTTTTCCCTCTATCCCTTACTCCCTCACCTTCCCTCTCCCTTACCCCTCCCCACTCGTCCTTACCTTTCCACACCTTCCCTAACCCTCCTCCAAACCCTCCCTTATACCCTCCTCTCCCCCTCACCCCCCCCCTCACCCCGATACCTAAAACGCGAAGTTGCCACAATAAAAAAAAAGAATGGCGATGTATTGCAATCCAGTAATTGCAAAAGGAAACATGGACGCAATAGGGCCCGAATAACTGGCAACAGGGCGTAAATGAAGGTAGAAACCGTATCATTATTATTGACAGAAGCAACAGCAATAGCAACAGCAAGGGAAGTGGCAGTGCAACAACAACGGGAGTCACGGCGCACAATGACAACAACAGTGACTTTCGCAATTATCGGATTCGTGAATGGGGAAAGAAAGGTGGGAGGATGGGTGGGAGGGAAGGAGGGAGGGATGGTGGGTGGGAGGGAGAGTTTGAAAGGGAAGGGGGGAAGGCAGGGAGGGAGGGGGGAAGGCAGGGAGGGAGAAGTGGGAGGGTGGGGAAGGAAGGAGGGGGAGGGAGGGGGAGGGAAGGAGAGAGGGAATAAGGAAGGGAGGGGGGTGGAGAGGAGGGAGGAAGGAGGGAGGGTGGGAGGAAGGGAAGGAGGGAGCTTGACAAGGAGGGAGGGAGAGTGCGTGGGAAGAGGGGAGGAAGGGAGGGAATGAGGGAGGGAGGGAGGAAGGGTGGGAAGAAGAGAGGGAGGGAGGGAGTGAGGGAGGGGGGGGGGGGGGGTTTGGGAAAGAAAAAAGGATTAAAAAAAG
>NW_023652694.1:0-2500 GCF_015228065.2 Penaeus monodon
TTATCAAAATTCTGCGAAAAAATTTGTAAAAAAACACATATGAAGAGCGACCACATATCGGACTTGGGAAAATTTAAGCATAGTATATTTTATATATTTGTATCTACGAACCTAGGGCCATGGAGCAATATGAAAAGCTTGACGTAGAATTAAAGTGATTTTTTTTCCATTTGCAGTACGTGCATATAATTATCTCTCACATATCAATAAACTGCGATCCATCCATATGTGCTCTTGTCCTATAAGTATTGCCACCATTATACTATTCATAACTAGTAATAATTGAATCTGGAAAAAAAACAGGCACTGAATGGGGCCATGGAAATTATTATATATTGGTCGGAGGCTACTGAATGAAAAAGGTGTATGTATGTGCTTGTGTGTGTGTGTGTGTGTGTGTGTGTGTGTGTGTGTGTGTGTGTGTGTGTGTGTGTGTGTGTGTGTGTGTGTGTGTGTGTGTGTGTGTGTGTGCGTGTGTGTGTGTGTGTGTGTGTGTGTGTGTGTGTGTGTGTGTGTGTGTGTGTATATATATGTATAAATATATACATATATATATATATATATATATATAATTATATATATATATATATATATACATATATATATATATATATATATATATATATATATATATATATTATATATATATATATATATGTTCATATTTATACATATCCATGCACATACTCACAGACACAAACGTACATAAATAACACACACACACACACACACACACACACACACACATATATATATAAATATATATATTTATATAGAATATAAATATATAGATATATATATATGGATAGTGTGTGTGTGTGTGTGTGTGTGTGTGTGTGTGCATATATATATATATATATATATTATATATATATATATATATATATATATATATACATATATATATACTATATGTATGTATTTATGTATGTATATATATATATATATATATTATATATTACTATATATATATATATATATATATCTATATATAATATTAATATATACACATATATAGATTATTTATGTACGTTTGTGTCTGTGAGTATGTGCATGTATATACACTCACACACAACCACACACAAAGGACAATGAAGCAGCAAAGCAAACTACTGCCAAAGGAACCTTTGAACCTCTCCATCGAGGCTTTTCTTCCCCCCTTAATCTCTCCTCTCCTCCGGGTTTTTGTATCGTTTCCCGGTTCCCGAAGTTCCTTGACGCCCCTCTCCCTCCTGTCGCCTCTTCTCCTGGCGAAGTGATTCACGCGAAGCCCGCTCGTCGTCCGTTATAGCTGGGCGTCGCCGGGACAGAAGATATTCTTCGAAAAGACGCCGAAAATGTATAAAAAGAAGGTGAAATGAATGACATCTATGATTTTTATTTATACATATATGCACAGATATATCCACACACGCGCATATGCACACGTACACGCACACACGCACGCACACACACACACACACACACACACACACACACACACACACACACACACACACACACACATAAACTTCAGCCATTCCAATTACAGTACATCCCAGAGTGAACAGTAGTATGTCAACCTGACCACACGATTCAATAATATCAGGGAGTGAAGTAATTTATCTATATCAGTGCGTAATTGCATTATTTGATCTCATGTATATATATATATATATATATATATATATATATATATATATATATATATATATATATATATATATGCTATATATATATATATATATATCCATAATATACATATATAAATATAATATATATATATATATATATATATATATCTATATATATATTAGATCAAATAATGCAATTACGCACTGATATAGATAAATTACTTCACTCCCTGATATTATTGAATCGTTGGTCAGTTGACATACTACTGTTCACCCCTGGGATGTACTGTATTGGAATGGCTGAAGTTTATGTGTGTGTGTGTGTGTGTGTGTGTGTGTGTGTGTGTGTGTTTTGTGTGTGTGTGTGTGTGGTGTGTGTGTGGGGTGTGTGTGTGTGTGTGTGTGTGTGTGTGTGCGTGCGTGTGTGCGTGTACGTTTTGCATATGCGCGTGTGTGGATATATCTGTGCATATATGTATAAATAAAATCATAGATGTCTTTTCATTCACCTTCTTTTTATACATTTTTCGGCGTCTTTCCGAGAAATCTTCTGCCCCGGGCGACCCCCAGCTAAACGGACGACGAGCGGGCTTCGCGTGAATCACTTCGCCAGGAGAAGAGGCGACAGGAGGGAGGGGGGCCCGTCGGGAAACTTGGGGAAACCCGGGGAACGATACAAAAACCCGGAGGAGAGGAGAGATTAAGGGGGAAGAAAAACCTCGATGGAGAGGTTCAAAGGTTCCTTTGGCAGTAGTTTGCTTTGCTGCTTCATTGTCCTTTGTGTGTGGTTTTGTGTGAGTGTTATACATGCCATACTCACAGACACAAACGTACATAAATAATCTTATATATGTTTTTATATTATATAAAATATATATATATATATT
>NW_023652695.1:0-2500 GCF_015228065.2 Penaeus monodon
ATCATATGCTCTCAGTCTAGTGATGCTAGTTTAGTATTAATCAGTGTTAGGCAACAATAAGATGTGAGGGCATGAGATATCATTGGGAAATATCAGGGTTAGACTATGGGGATATTTATGTATTTTTGTCATTGTTTGGAGGCCCCTTACCTAGAATGCATAATTTCTACATCTAACTGGTAAAATAGACCAGAGTCTGAGTCATATGTAAACATTCCTTGCTACTTGAGTTACTGTGCAAATTAGGGGAATTTTCATAAGTCATACTGTTTTTTCTATTAATTCTGTTGAACATTTCTGCAGTATTTGGTTAGCATAAATTGATAGGAGTTCATAATTTTTTTTATAAATTTCATAGGTTTTAAAATCGGATGTTTTCTAGAAAATTACGACATCAAGGAAATGGTTAATGAAAATTTATAATCCACAAAAAATCTTGAAAAATATCATGAAAGATACTGATCTTCTTCCTTAATACCATTTACTACATGTGCTGACTTGTTTAATTATTGATAATTATCATCAGTAAAATGATTTGAAGTATATGGAAAATCCTTTAATCAAAAATTTCATGGTTGAGCTTTATGGTATGGACGAACTAAGGTAAGGTAAATTGGAGTTGATATTATTGTAGAGGACAGAAAGTTACAGTTGTTGGTACAGTAATTATCTGGAGACACTAGCAATAAAAATCATGGAAAAAAAAATCACAAAAAACTTTGGGCTCACAGCCTAAGTCAACTTGGTGTTCCCATGTTTCAACTCTTATCTTGAATAATGAGGTGAAGAGAATATTTCTCGGGGTATTGGGGGGCAGAGCCTCCCATCAACCTTCTCCCTTGAGCAGTGCCCGAAGGACATGACCAGTCGCAACACCTTAGATTGTTGAATTAATTCTGTGATGTGGGGTTGGGGACTTAGTTCTGGCAAGTGCATCCATACTGTAGAGAATTACCAAGTATATACAGAGGTTTCATTTACAATGACTCTAAAAAAAAAAATTATGTCCTTGTGGTAGCCACCCATTTGCATTGGCCCAAATGTCCCTAAATCGCATCTTTTGAGCTTTAATTTCCAACACAAAAAAGGGCATATACTTAGATGGCCAACATACGCCTCTCTCTCATATATTCAGTTTTACCAAATATATAAGAGTTTGTTCACATACCCAGTATTTTATCATTAGATATGAAGTTTAATCTTTACAGCATTGATGATCTAAGCTTGGGCAAACTGTCCTCTATTCTTATAGAGGACAAAATGATGCTGTCAACAGTGCAAGAAATAATCTGCAGAAACGAATGGAACTTCAGAAAATAATAAAAATGTGGAAAGTGTTACTCACAGCCTAAGTCCACTTGTACTTCCGAATTTCTGCTCTATCTTGCCGTGCATACAGAGGTAAGGACAATACTGACTTCACCTAGGTATAAATGGCAAGACAGAGTTTAAACTTAGAAACACTGAGTGGTGTTACGGTCATGTCTTCAAATTATTTTTTCAGACACAATTGCAATTTTTTGTCCTCTGCAAGGGTATCATCTTTAATTTGCCCTAGCAACCATACCATAAAGATTAACCAGCTTGTGAAGTGGAGTCTCTGGCAAGTGCATCCATACTGTAAAGAATTACTGATTTGAAATCTAATGGAGCTCTATCTGTGGAGGAAATTTGTTGGTCTAATTCTTGGACCTGATAACAAGGAAGGGCATGAAAGGTACATGGGAAGTTGCAGGGTAAACTAACAAAAATATAATAACATGAAGATAACACCTCATTAAAATGATGAATGCAAGGGGCTGTGTCCCTTGCAAACACCCTGTTAGGGGGCTACCTCCCCCACCCCACCCCATACATGCGTATATGTCTGTATGGCAGGAGAGAGTGTAGGAGGGACTCAGCATCAGGTGCTCTCACAAATTGCTTCTACCGTGCCAAAAATTCATGGAGGATTCTTTGTCTTCCATGCAGGGGTTGGGGGACAGCAGCCCCCTGCATTAAATAATATAGTTTATGATTCTGTGTATATTAGTCACATTTTACCAAGCAATTTCCCCGGTACCTTAACGCCCTCCCCTGCTACCGGGCCCAAGCTGACACTGAGGAGGGGGGGGGGGTTGCTAGTATAAATTTCGGTATAATTTGGATAATACATTGTGAGAGGAACCCATCGATAACAAAATCGTTCCGACCGGTTATATGAAAGTATTCTGAATAGTTGCAAATTAACGACTGAAAATTTAGTATGTCAGACGTGGCTCCAAGAGAAACTGCAAACCAATGACTGCCTGCAGTCTGAACTTAGCAATATTTTACGAAAGCCTAGAAAATTAAGCATAAACCTACCTGTTTGACATCGTCTGTATGATAACCCAGTGGACTATGACATAATCGCGTAAAATTCGCTGTGTAAGTGAGAAAAAGACAGGTAATGCCACAGGGATCTCTTCTAAAGCGGCGATGTTGACATTCTTTTGACATGTCGATAGCAGGGATCGCT
>NW_023652697.1:0-5178 GCF_015228065.2 Penaeus monodon
AAAAAATTATTATAAAAAAATTTTATTAAAATTTAAAAATAAAATTAAAATATTAAATTTATAAAATTTCTTTTCACTTTTATCATCATTATTGTTATGATTAATAAAACTCTGGAATTATTATCATTATTACCCTAATAATTGCCGAAATAACCAAAGAAATCGAAAAAAACGTCATTTTGAGTATACTCTCAAAGCTATATTTCGCTAGATTTTGCGCTTTTTCGACTTATGGAATGTTTTTTAATAATTTTTTATATTATATATGGACACAATTCCTGTTATTATCATCATTATTATCATGATTATCATCATTATTATCGTTATCATATCATTATCATCATTATCATCATCATTATCATCTTATTGCAATTAAATTTTCATCATTATTGCAATTGTTATCATTATTATTGCAATTATTGAAGTTATAGTATATATTTTTCAATAATACTAATAACCACAACAATAATGTATAGTAATAACAATAATAATAACAATATAAAACGATTTTATAACAATTATTTATATCATTATCTATATAGTATCGTATTACTGTAATTTTACTGTTATAATAATTATTTTTGCAATTATACTACCAGTACAAATTATAATAATGATAATAATAACAATAAAAATACTAATAATAATATTATAACAACTAGCATTATTATTATTATACTTATACTTATTATTATTATTGTTATTATTACAGTTATAATAGATTTTATAGCAATAATACTTATAATCAAGATAATAGTAATAATAATAATATAATGTATAATAAAATTAATAATAATAATAATAATAATAATAATAATAATAAAAATAATAATAATAATATAATAATAATAATATCAAATGTATCAAAATTCTCTTTATTTTCACTTTTATCATCATTATTGTTATGATAATAAATTCTTGTAATTATTATCATTATTACCCTAATAATTGCCGAAATCACCAAAGAAATCGAAAAACGTCATTTAGAGTATACTCTCAAAAGGGGACATTTCGCTAGATTTTGCCGCTTTTTCGACTTTTGGGAATGTTTTTCTTATACTTTTTTATAGTATATATGGACACAATTCCTGTTATTATCATCATCATTATCATGATTATCATAATTATTATCGTTATCATCATTATTATCGTTATCATCATCATTATCATCATTATCATCATCATTATCATCATTATTGCAATTATTATCATCATTATTGCAATTGTTATCATTATTATTGCAATTATTGGAGTTATATAATTTATTTTTCTGCAATAATACTAATAACCACAACAATAATGATAGTTATAACCAATAATAATAAAATAATAACGATTTTATAATAATTATTGTATCATTATCTTAATTATGTATCGTTATTACTGTAATTTTACTGTTATAATATTATTTTTGCAATTATACTACTAGTACAAATACTAATAATGATAATGATAAGAATAATAATACTAATAACAATATTATAACCAATAGCATATTATATTATACTTATACTATTATTATTATTGTATTATTACAGTTATAATAAATTGTTTGGAAATAATACTAATAATTAAGATAATAGCATTAATAATAATAATAATAATAATAATAATAATAATAATAATAATAATAATAATAATAATAATAATAATAATAATAATATGAATAATATTCAAACGTTATAAAAATTCTCTTCATTCTCACTTTTATCATCATTATTGTTATGATTAATACAATTCTGGTAATTATTATCATTATTACCCTAATAATTCCCGATATCACCAAAGAAATAAAAAAAAACGTCATTTTGGAGTATAATGTCAAAAGGCTATATTTCGCTAGATTTTGCCGCTTGTTCGACTTTTGGGAATGTTTTTCTTATACCTTTTTTACAATATATATTGACACAATTCCTGTTATTATCATCATCATTATCATGATTATCATCATTATTATCGTTATCATCATTATCATCATTATCATCATCATTATCATCATTACTGCAATTATTATCATCATTATTGGAATTGTTATCATTATTATTGCAATTATTGGAGTTATAGTATATATTTTTGCAATAATACTAATAACCACAACAATAATGATAGTAATAACAGTAATAAAAACAATAGTAACGATTTTATAATAA
This sequence comes from Penaeus monodon, assembly GCF_015228065.2. Lineage (NCBI taxonomy): Eukaryota > Metazoa > Arthropoda > Malacostraca > Decapoda > Penaeidae > Penaeus > Penaeus monodon. The sequence continues at coordinate 2,151 of NW_023652697.1, forward strand.
TTATTTATATCATCATCTCAATTAGCATCGTTATTACTATCATTATTACTGTTATAATATTTATTTTTGCAATTATACTACCAGTACAAATATAATAATGATAATAATAACAATAATAAACTAAAACAATATTTAATCACTAGCATTATTATTTTTATACTTATACTTATTTTATTATTTTTTATTATTACAGTTATAATAGATTTTTTGGCAATAATACTAGTAATTAAAATAATAGTAATAATAATAATAATAATAATAATAATAATAATAATAATAATAATAATAATAATAATAATAATATTCAAATGTTATCAAAATTCTCTTTATTCTCACTTTTATCATCATTATTGTTATAATTAATACAATTCTGGTAATTATTCTCATTATTACCGTAATAATTGCCGAAATCACCAAAGAAATCGAAAAAACGTCATTTTGGAGTATTCTCTCAAAGGTTATATTTCGCTAGATTTTTCCGCTTTCTGAACTTTTGGGAATTTTTTTCTTATACCTTTTTTATATTATATATGAACACAATTCCTGTTATTATCATCATCATTATCATGATTATCATCATTACTATCGTTATCATCATCATTATCATCATTATCATCAGCATTATCATCATTATTGCAATTATTATCATCTTTATTGCAATTGTTATCATTATTATTGCAATTATTGGAGTTATAGTATATATTTTTGCAATAATACTAATAACCACAACAATAATGATAGCAAAAAACAATAATAAAAACAATAATAACGATTTTATAATAATTATTTATATCATTATCTTAATTTTGTATCGTTATTACTGTAATTATGGGCTGTTATAATAATTTTTTGCAATTATACTACCAATTCAAATAATAATAATGATAATAATAACAATAATAATACTAATAACAAAATAAAAACCACTAGCATTATTATTATTATACTTATACTTATTATTATTATTTTTATTATTACAGTTATGATAGATTTTTTGGGCAATATTACTAATAATTAAGATAATAGTAATAATAATATAATAATAATAATAATATAATAATATAAAATAATAATAAATAATATTCAAATGTTATCAAAATTCCTCTTTATTCCCCATTTTATCATCATTATTGTTATGATTAATTTCAATTCTGGGAATTATTACATTATTACCTAATAATTGCCGAAATCAAACCAAAGAAATCGAAAAAACGTCATTTTGGATTCTACTCATCATTATTGCAATTATTGCAATTATTGCAATTTTTTCGCTGATTTTGCCGTTTTTTTTCGACTTTTGGGAATGTTTTTCTTATACCTTTTTTATATTATATATGGACACAATTCCTGTTATTATCTCATCATTATCATGATTCTCATCATTTTTATCGTTATCATCATCATTATCATCATTATCATCATCATTTTCATCTTTATTGCAATTATTATCATCTTATTGCAATTGTTATCCTTATATTGGGAATTATTTAAGTTATAGTATATATTTTTTGCAATAATACTAATAACCACAACATAAAAGATAGTAATAACAATATTTATAACAATAAAAAACGATTTTAAAAAAAAATATTTTAAAACATTATCTTAATTAGTATCGTTATTACTGTAATTATTACTGTTATAATAATTATTTTTGCAAATATACTACCAGAACAAAAAATAATAATGATAATAATAACAAAAATAAAACTAATAACAATATTAAAACCATAGCATTATTATTATTATACTTATCTTATTATTATTATTGTTACTATTAGAGTTATACTAGATTTTTTGGCAAATAATACTAATAATTAAGGTAATGGTAATAATAACAATAATAATAATAATAATAATAATAATAATAATAATAATAATAATAATAATAATAATAATAATAATAATAATAATGATAATAATAATATTAATAATATTCAAATGTTATCAAAATTCTCTTTATTCTCACTTTTATCATCATTATTGTTATGATTCATACAATCTGGTAATTTTTATCATTATTACCCTAATAAATTTCCGAAATCACCAAGAAACCGAAAAAACGTCAGTTTGAGTATACTCTCAAAAAGTATATATTCGCTATATTTGCCGCTTTTTTGACTTTTTGGGGAAAGTTTTTTATACCCTTTTTTTATTATATATGGCCCCAATTCCTGTTATTATCATCATCATTATCATGATTATCATCATTATTATCGCTGTCATCATCATTATCATGATTATCATCATCATTATCATCATTATTGCAATTATTATCATCATTATTGCAATTGTTATCATTATTATTGCAATTATTGGAGTTTATAGTATTATTTTTTGGGAAAAAATACTAATAACCAAAAACAATAATGATAGTAATACAATAATAATAACAATAATAACGATTTTATAATAATTATTTTTATCATCATCTTAATTAGTATCGTATTACAGTTTTTATTACTGTTATAATAATTATTTTAGCAATTATACTACCAGTACAAAAATAGTAATGATAATAATAACAATAATAATACTAATAACAATATTATAATCACTAGCATTCTTATTATTTACTTATACTTATTATTATTTTTTGTTATTATTACAGTTATATAGATTTTTGGGCAATAAAACTAATAATTAAGATAATAGTAATAAGAATAAGAATAATGAAATATAATAATAATAATAAAATAATAAAAAAATAATATAATATAAAAATAATGATAATAATAATAATAATAATATAATAGGTGCAGTCGCTCAGCTGTAAATACCTCTGCACAAACCAAACCCCTGGGAAACAAGGGCACCTCTTTTACCGTGCCCCTCACCAGCGTCCGTCCAAGGTCGACACACGCCTTACTCAGCGTCAGGTAGTCAAGGCCCCGCAAACAGTGCTCGTCCCGATCGGCCACAAACACCGGCAGCCGCTGCACCGGGCTGCCCACGCCCAATACGAGCCTCCACTTGGGCCCCCTTAGCTGCACACAATCCCCGTGACACCACACGCTGGGTCTCTGTG
>NW_023652699.1:0-10106 GCF_015228065.2 Penaeus monodon
GTAAAAAGAAAAAAAATTAAAAAATTAAAAAATAAGATAAATTAAAATGAAAAATTTTTTTTAATATCGTTTTTATTGTTTTTTATTTTTATTTTTTTATTATGGTAATTTTATTAGTAAGTTCCCAAAATTATATATTATAACTGCAATAATTGCAAAATAATGATAAAAATTTGCAATAATGATAAAATTGCAATAAGAGATAATGATGATGATGAGATAAGATAATATTGATGAAATCATGATAAAAAGATGTAATAAAGGTAAAGAAAATAATTCCAAAAAGTAAAAAAGGTCAAAATCTAGCGAAATAACCCCTTTTGAGAGTATACCCCAAAAAATGAGTTTTTTTTATTCTCTGATGTTTTTGGCAATTATTAGGGTAATAAGAAAAAATTCCCAAAAAATCGTATAATTTTTTTGGACAATAATGAGGAAAAAATGAGAAAAAGGAATTTTGAACATTTGATGATTATTAATTTATCAATTTTTAATTTTTATTATTATTATTATTATTATTATTATTATTATTAGCTTTAACTTTATTATTATTATTATTTTTATATATTATTATTATTATTATTTTTTTATTATTATTATATTATTATTTATTTTTATTTTGTTATTATTGTTATTTTTTTAAATTTTTATTTTACTATTATTATTTTATTATTTCATTATTTTTAAATTTTTTATTTTTTATTATAATATCGTTTAAATTTTTATTGTTTTATTATCTTTATCATTTTTTTAGTAGTATAATTGCAAAAATAATTATTTAACAGTAATAATTACTGTAATAACGATTTTAATTAAAATAATGTTAGAAAATTATCATAATATCGTATTTTTTTTATTTTATTGTTTTTTTATTATTTTGTTGGTTATTAGTATATTTGAAAAAAATTGTAATATAACTGCAATAATTACAATAATAATTATAATAATGCAAAATGATGATAAAATTGCAAAAAGATGAAAATTTAATTACAATAATATAAATGATGATAATGATGATGATAATGATAATATTAAGATAATCATGATAAAATGATTTTAAAGGGAATGTCACAATAATAAAAAAAGGTAAAAGAAAGATAAAGTGAAAAATCGGCAAAATCAGCGATATATAGCTTAATATACAAATTCGTTTTCGATATCTGATGATTTAAGCAATTATTCGGAAATAATTAATAATTACCAAAATCTATAAATATAACATAATTGAGGTATACCAAAATAAAATTAGAGAATTTTATTTCTTGATGATTTGGCAATATTAGGAATATGATCATATATTCCAAATTAGTATTATATATTATAATTATGATAAAATAGATTATAATTAATTTTAAAAAATTTGAGTATTATTATTATTATTATTATTATTATCATTATTATTATTATTATTATTATTATTATATTATTGTTATTATATTTTATTGTTATTATTTATCATTATTATCATTTTATTAGTTAATTATATATGATTATAAAATATTATTATACATAGTAAAAATTAGATATAAAGATATTAATAAATATTATATGTTATTATTATCTATTATTTTTATATATTTAATTATAATATTATGTTGTATAGTAGGTTGCAAAATATTATTATATAAATAATTGCAATAATAATGATAATAATTGAATAATGATATAATTTGCAATATGTATAATTTATGATATTGTGATGTAATATGTGCAAAATTGTATATTATAATGCATATTGAATAATATGATAATAATGAATTGATGGCTAATAATAAAAAAATAAATATTACAATAAATGAGAAATTCAAAGTGAAAAAGGCAAAATCTAAATATAACATTTAAGATTAAAAAAGGTTAAGATTTCTCCGATATTTGGCAAATTAAGATAAAAAATAATTCCAAAATTATAAAGCAATAATCAAATATAGCTTTTAAGTAAATAAAAGCTTTTATAACAATTTTTGATGATTATTAAATTATTATTTATATTATATTTATTATTACTAATGTATATATATCTTAAATTATGGAAATTATTATTATAGATTTTATATATTTGATATATTATATTATAATATTATCATTATTTATTATTTATTGTTATTTTATAATTGTTGTTTTATAGTAGTATAATAAATAAATTATAAATAATTATTAAATAAAGATATTAATTAAAATAATGCAATAATAATTATAATATAATGATTATTATAATACAAGAATTGTCTCATTATATTTAATTAGAGGTTTAAAGATATAATTTCCAAATCGAAAAATTGCGAATAATTGAAATAATTACATTTTGAATATATCAAAATGAGTTATTAGATCCGAATTTTGGAATTATTAGTAATATAATAATGAATATATAAATCATTAATACGATATAATAGAAAATGCAATAATAATTATAAAAATGATATATAAATATTTCAATATCTATTATGATTATTTACTAAAATACTTATTATGAATTACTAAATATTTTTTCGATTTTTATTTTGCAATTATTATTATTATATTTTTATATGTTATTATATTATTATTATTATTATATATATATATTTTTATTATAGTATATTGAATTTATATTATTATAGTTATAATTATTGTAATTAATATTTTATTATTAATAATGTTATATATTATTATAATATGTATTATTTTATGTATTATTGTTATTTATTTATTTTGTATTTTATTATATATTGCAAAATTAATTATTATAATCAATATTATAATAATATCAAAATTGTTAATATATATAATATTTTTAATAGTATAATGCAAATATGTAAGAATAAATATTAGATAATACGATAATAATATATAAAGTTATAGAAATTATTATAAATCGTATTAGGTAATAATTATTGAATATTACCTTATTGTAGTTGACTTCGAAAATGTGATTAATTTTATAACTGATGATTGGCATATATATGAATAATGATAATATACTAATAATTCATTAATAATATAATGATGATAAAATGTATAATAAGAAATTTATAAATTATATAGTTAAAGTATAATATTTCAAAAGTATAAATGATTAATCTATTATATATATATTGATTACTCCAATATTAGTTTTTGATTTGTTCTGATATTTTATTATTATTATGGTATATTAATATATTAATTAATTATTATTATTAATATTATTGAGGTATAATTAAGGTAGTAAATTAATATTTATATTATTATTATATAATTATATATTATATTATTATTATTATTATTATATTATTATAATTTTATAGTATATAATCAAAAATATTATTATAACATTAATATATTATATAAATATTATAAAATATTATATATATTATTATTAATATCGTTATTATTATTATTATTTTATTCTATTATTATTTGTTTTATTAGTATGTTGCAAAATAATATATAATGCAATACTTCAATAATAATGATAATAATTAATAAGATGATAATAATTGAATAATGATGATTATTTAATTTCAATATTTATATTATGATGTTATAGATATATTGATATAATATATAAATAATTGTAATAATAGGAATTTATCATTATAATAAAAAAAGTTAAAATAAATAATTGCAAAATGAAAAGGAAATTGTGATATATTATAATATACTATAATACGTTATTGAACATTTTCTATATTTGAATTATGGGTAAAATGAAATAATTACAAATTTGTTAATCCATGCAATTTTTTGTAAGATAATATAAAATAATGTGATAAATAATAATTCGAAATCGTTATCAATATATAATTGATTATAATAGTGAATAATGAATTTTGTAAATTTATTATTATATTATATATATTATATTATTATTATTATTATTATTAATTATATATTATTATATTATTATTTTATTATTATTATTATTTTATTATTATGATTATTATTATTATTATTATTTTATTATTATTATTATATTATATTATTATTATTTTTACATAGTATATTTTTAAATATATAATGCAAAATAATTATTAATAACAGTATAATTAAGTAATGATATTAATTATTATAATGTATTAATTTTATTATTATTGTTATTTTTTATTATTTTGTTATTTTTTAGTTAATTATTTATTTTATAATGCAATAATTATATTATAATGAATAATTGCAATAATATGATAATAATTGCAATAATGATGATAATAATTGCAATAATGATGATAATATTCATAATGATATATGATGATATATATAATGATGATAATGATGATAATAATGATGATAATAACAGGAATTGTCTCCATATATAATAAAAAAAAAAAAAAGGTAAAAGAAAATAATTCCCAAAAGTCGAAAAAGCGGCAAAACATAGCGAAATATAGCCTTTTGAGAGTATACCCAAATACGTTTTATTTCTTTGATATTTGGCAATTAATAGGGTAATAATGATAATTCATAATTATTAATATGATATATCATGGGATTAATATTATATAACAGATTTTATTATTATGTATTATTATATTATAATATTATCATTATTATTATTATTATTATTGTTATTATTATCATTATTATCATTTTTATTATAGTATAATTGAAAATAATTATTAAATAATATTATTTAATTAGATTTAATTAAAGTATATAAAATAATTATTTATAATATTATATTTTATTATAGCATTATTAATATAATGATTAGATATTATTATATATCAAAATTATTATTTATATTAATATTGCATTATAATATAATAATTGTTATTAATATGATCAATAATTGAATTATATGATAATTGCAATAATGATGATAATAATTGCAATAATGATGATAATGATATAATATTGATAATATAATAATGATGATAATAACAGAATAATTCATAATAAAAAATGATAAAGAAAATAATATCCCAATAGCAAATTGTCAATTATAAAATAAGCTTATAAAGTATTCCAAAATAATTTTGGAATATCTATGATTTGCCAATTATAGTAATATTAAAATAAGTTTTTAAATTTCTATGATATGGAAATATAGGGTAAAATGAAATAATTAAAATTGATAAATTTATGATAATAAATAAATATAATAGATTTTATATATTATATTATAATTATTATTATAATATCAGTATTATATTATTATATTATTATTATTTATTATTATTATTATATTATATTATTCTTTTTATTATTTTTATTATATTATTATTATATATTTAATCATATTATTTATTTTATTATTATCTTATTATCTTTTTATTGTATTATTATTCAAATACATTATTATATAGTATAATATGAAAAGATATTATTAAAATAATATATAGATAATATATTAATATTAATATTGATAATTATTATTGTATTTTATTATTGTTTTGTATTAGTTATGTTTCTAAATTATTATTTGTATGTATAATTGCAAAATATTATAATTTCAATATGAGATATAATTGCAATAATGATGATAATAATTGCAATAATAATGATAATGATGATAATATGATTGATAATAACAGAATTGTGTCCATATATAATAAAAAAGTAAAAGAAAATTAATTCCCAAAATCGAAAAAAGCGGCAAAATTAGCAAAATTATAGCCTTTTGAGAGTATATCCAAAAATGAGGTTTTATCGATTTCTCTGATGATTTTGGCAATTATTAGGGTAATATTAATATATAATTCCATAATCTATTAATCACGACAATAATGAGGATAAAGTGAGAATAAGAGATTATTTGATATTATTATTATTATTATTATTATTATTAATTATTATTATTATTATTATATATTATTATTATTTATTATTGTTATTATTTATTGTTATTCTATTATTATTATTAGTTATTATTATTATATTATTATTTATATTATATTATATATTATTATATTATTATTATTATATAATTATTATTATCATTATTATTATTATTTATAATATCGTTATAATATATTATTGTTATATTATCATATATCATTTTTAAGTAGTATAATTGAAAATAATTATGATAATAATAATTACTGTAATAACGATATTAATGAATAAGATATCATAATATAAAAATCGTAATTAGTTATTATTATTTTAGTTCTATATATAATGTGTATAGTTAGTTTCCAAATTATATATTATACTGCAATTATTGAAATAATAATGATAATAATTAATAATGATAATATTTGCAATAATGATGGTAATAGATAATGAGATAATAGAAATATTGATATAACATATATGATGATATATAACAGGTAAAAAAATATTCCAAAAGTCGAATATAAGCGGCAAAATCTAGCGATATTTTAGCTTTTAATTATTACTAAAATGAGTTTTTTATTTCTTTATGATTTGGCAATTATTAGGTAATATGATAATAATTACCAAAGTGTATTAATATCATTAATGAGGATAAAAGTGAGAATAAATATTTTAGGTTATAATTTGATATTATTATATTATCATTATTATCATTTTACTATTATTATTATTATATTATTATATTATTATTATTATTATTTTATTATATGTTATTATATTATTTTATTATTATTGATATTATTATTATTATTATTATAATTATTATAATATCGTTATTAATATTATTATTTTTATTATTATCATTATTATCATTTTTCTTAGAGTTTTTGCAAATAATATTAAAATGCAATAATTACATAATAAGATATTAATTAAATAATGATGATAGATAATTATTATAATATCGTTATTAAATTGTTATTATTATTGTATTTCTATTATTATTGTTGTTGTTTAATTATAGATTGAAAATTATATATTATAATGCAATAATTGCAATTAATAATGATATAATTCAATATGATATAATAATTGCTCATATATAATGATATAATTGAATAATGTGATAATAATGCAATATGATGATAATAATTGCAATAATGATGATAATAATTAGCAATAATGATGATAATGATGAAGATAATGATATTATGATAATCATGATAATATGATGATAATAACAGATTTCTCAATATATAATAAAAGGTAAAAGAAAATAACTACCCAAAGTCGAAAAAGCGCAAAATCTAGGAAAAATGCTTTGAGAGATAATACCAAATGAGTTTTGATTTCTTGATGATTTTCGCAATTATAGGGTAATAATATAATAATTCAAAATCGTTTTAATCATGACAATAATGAAAATAAAAATGAGAATTAAAGAATATTATTATTATATTAATTATTATTATTATTATTATTATTGTTATTATTATTATTGTTATTATTATTATTATTATTGTTATTATTATTATTATTATTATTATTATTATTATTATCATTATTATTATCATTATTATTATTATTATTATAATATCGTTATTAATATTATTATTGTTATTATTATCATTATTATCATTTTTACTAGTACTATAATTCAAAAATAATTATTATAACAGTAATAATTACTGTAATAACGATATTAATTAAAATAATATATAGATAATTATTATAATATCGTTATTATTGTTATTATTATTGTTATTTCTATTATTATTGTTGTTGTTATTAGTATAGTTGAAAAATTATATATTATAACTGCAATAATTGCAATAATGATGATAATAATTGCATCAATGATGATAATAATTGCAATAATAATGATAATGATAATGATGATGATAACAAGAATTGTCTCCATATATAATAAAAAAGTAAAAGAAAATAATTCCCAAAAGTCGAAAAGCGGCAAAATCTAGCGAAATATAGCGTTTTGAGAGTATACTCAAAAATGAGGTTTTTTCAATTTCTCTGATGATTTTAGCAATTATTAGGGTAATAATTATAATAATTTCCAAAATCGTATTAATCATGACAATAATGAGGATAAAAGTGAGAATAAAGAGAATTTTATAACATCTGATGATTATTAATTTTATCAATATTATCATTATTATTATTATTATTACTATTATTATTATTATTATTATTTATCATTATTATATTATTATTATTATTAGTATTATTATATATTATTATTTTTTATTTTATTATTGTTATTATTACATTATATTATTATATAATATTATATTATTATTATTAATATTATAGATTATTATTATATTTTTTTATTTTTTAATATCGTTATTATTTATCATTTTATTTTTATCATTATATTTACTAGTAGTATAATTGCAAAATAAATATTATAACAGTAATAATTACTGTAAATAACATATTAATTAAAATAATGATATAGATATTATTATAATATCGTTATTATTGTTATTATTATTTTTATTTCTATTTTTATTGTTGTTTGTTATTAGTATAGTTGCAAAATTATATATTATAACTGAAATAATTGCAATAATGATGATAATAATTGCAATAATGATGAAAATAATTGCAATAATGATAATAATAATATCAATAATGATGATAATGATGATAATGATAATGATAATGATAATATTAATGATAATCATGATAATAATTATGATAATAACAGGAATTGTCTCCATATATAATAAAAAAGGTAAAAGAAAATAATTCCCAAAAGTCGAAAAAGCGGCAAAATCTAGCGAAATATAGCCTTTTGACAGTATACTCCAAAATGACGTTTTTTCGATTTCTCTGATGATTTTGGCATTTATTAGGGTAATGATGATAATAATTACATAAATCGTATTAATCACGACAATAATGAGGATAAAAGTGAGAATAAAGAGAATTTTGATAACATTATGATAACATTAAAATGATTATTAATATTATCAATATTATCATTATTATTATTATTATTACTATTATTATTATTATTATGATTATTACTATTATTATTATCATTATTATTATTATCATTATTATTATTATTATTATAATATCGTTATTATTGATATTATTATTCTTATTTCTATTATTATTGTTGTTGTTTTTAGTATAGTTGCAAAATTATATATTATAACTGCAATAATTGCAATAATAATGATAATAAATGCAATAATGATAATAATTGCAATAATGATGATAATGACGATGATGATGATAATGATAATATTGATGATAATCATGATAATAATGATGATAATAACAGGTAAAAGAAAATAATTCCCAAAAGTCGAAAAAGCGGCAAAATCAAGCGAAATATAGCCTTTTGAGAGTATACTCCAAAATGACGTTTTTTTCGAATTCTCTGATGATTTTGGCAATTATTAGGGTAATAATGATAATAATTACCAAAATCGTATTAATCATGACAATATTAGGATAAAAGTGAGAATAAAGAGAATTTTGATAACATTTGATGATTATTAATATTATCAATATTATCATTATTATTATTATTATTACTATTATTATTATAATTATTATTATTATTATTATTATTATTATTATTATTATTATCATTATTATTATCATTATTATTATTATTATTATAATATCGTTATTAATATTATTATTGTTATTATTATCATTATTATTTTTACTAGTAGTATAATTGCAAAAATAATTATTATAACAGTAATAATTACTGTAATAACGATAATAATTAAAATAATGATATAGATAATTATTATAATATCGTTATTATTGTTATTATTATTGTTATTTCTATTATTATTGTTGTTGTTATTAGTATAGTTGCAAAATTAAATATTATGATAATAATTGCAATAATGATGATAATAATTGCAATAATGATGATAATAATTGCAATAATGATTATAATGATGATAATGATGATGATAATGATAATATTGATGATAATCATTATAATAATGATGATAATAACAGGAATTGTCTCCATATATAATAAAAAAGGTAAAAGAAAATAATTCCCTAAAGTCGAAAAAGCGGCAAAATCTAGCGAAATATAGCCTTTTGAGAGAATAATCCAAAATGACGTTTTTTCGATTTCTCTGATGATTTTGGCAATTATTAGGGTAATAATGATAATAATTACCAAAATCGTATTGATAATGACAATAATGAGGATAAAAGTGAGAATAAAGAGAATTTTGATAACATTTGATGATTATTAATATTATCAATATTACCATTATTATTATTATTATTATATTTTATTCTTATTATTTTTAATTATTATTTTTTTTTTATATTATTATTAAAATTTATTTTTTTTTTAA
>NW_023652699.1:17706-22706 GCF_015228065.2 Penaeus monodon
TTATTTTTTTTTTTGTTTTTTTTTTTTTTTTTTTTTTTTTATTAAAAAACTAAAAAAAAACCCCCAAAAAAAAAAAAAAAAAAAATTTATATAATAATATATATATAATATATATATATATATATATTTTAATTATTTTATATATATATTTTCCCCATTATATATTTTTAAATGAAAAAAATGGGAATTTAATTTTATTTTTTAATTAATTTTTTTATTTATTATAATTATTTAAAAAACTATAAAATATTATATTTATTTATTTTCTTTAATAATAATATTGTGTTGGTTTTTGGTTGTGTTGTTTTTTTTTTTGGTGTTTTGTTAAAACACACACACTAGAACCACAAAACCAAGCCCCCCAACACCAAAACCCCCCCCCCACCTATATATAAATATAATAAAATTAAATATTTTTTTAATAAATAAGCCCCATAATATGGGAAAGGGGGCCCAAATTTATTCTTTTTTTTTTTATATTTATTTTATAATTTATTTTAATTTTTAAAAAATTTAAAAATTATTTTTAGAAGTTTTTAATAGTTTAAATTTTTGGTTTTGTTTTTGGGCTTTTTTGTTTTTTTGGTGTTTTTGGGGTTTGCCATTTTGAAGAGGAGAAAAGGGAGATTGGGGGAGGGGGAAAACCTGTTGGGGGGTATTAAAAATAAAAAAAAGGAGTTGAATAGGGAAAAATAAGTATAATAGGAGGGATAAGTTTACAAATTTTAAAAAAAAAAAAAAAAAAAAATAAATATATATATTTTTAGTTTTTTTTTTTTTTTTTTTTTTTTTTCCCTATAAAATATATATATATATATATTTATATATTTTTATATATAAAATAAATATATATATTTTATATATTTATAATATATATATATTATATTATATAATATATATATAATTTTAAAATATATAAGAATGAATAAACACACCACACACAACACAAAAAAATATATATTATATATATTAATATATATAAATAATATATATATATATATATAATATATTAAAAAATTTATTAATATAAAATTTTTATATATTATATATATTATAATATATATTAATATAATTTATATTTTAATAATAAATATAATATATAATACAAATATATATAAAATTTATTATATAATATATTTTAAATTTAAAATTTTTTAATATATATATATATATATATAATGTATTATATATATATAATTTTTATAAAATAATATAAAAAATATATATATTACATAAAAGGATATGAAAATTATGTAAATTATTATATTTAATATTATTTATATAATATATATTATTTTTTAATATTTATATATGTGTGTGGGGTGGTGTGTGTGGGTGTTGTGTCGTGTGCGTGTGTGTGCTGCGTGTGTGTGTGGTGATCAAAAATTATGTGTAATATATAATATATATAATATAAATATTATATATATAAAAATTTTTAAAATAATACATTATATATATTAATATTTTATATAAATATTATATTATATTTGTTACAAAAAGTATTTTAGATAGATAGATTTTAATAGATAGTAGAAAATAGATAAAATATAAAAAGCAAAATTATAATATAAATAGAACTAAATATATAAATATATATATATAATAATAATATATATATATATATAATATATTTATATAACATATATATATAAAATGTATAATAGTAATATTTTGTACAATAATAATATAAAATATATATATAATATAATATTAATATTATATATATATATGTGGTGGTGTGTGTGTGTGGTGTGTGTGTTGTGTGTGGGTGTGCAAAAGTGTGTGATGTATGTGTGTGTGTGTTATATAAACACACACACCCACACAACAACACCCACACACACAACAACCCACACCAAAACACACACCACACACACAAAACACACACACAAAAAATATATTATTTTAAAATTATATAAATTATATTAATATATATTTTATATTTTTTTAAAATATAAATATATATAATTATATATATAAATTATATTATTATATATTGTAATTTTATTATTTTTTTTTTTTTGTATATTTTTATAAAATTATATAATATATTAATTTAATATATATTATTTTTAAATTATTATTAAAATTAAAAAAAATTTTACTAAAATATGTTTTATATATTAAATATATTTTATTTTATATTAATATATTAATAAAAAAAAAAACCCAAAAATTATTATATTATTATAATATATAATATATATATATATATAAAAATATATATATATATAAATAAAATTTTATATATATATTTATATATATATATATTATATATATAATATTATATATATATTATATATAATTATATATATATATATATATTATAAAATATGAGATAGGGGGATATACCTTAATTTTAAAAATATTTTATATTTAATTATATTAAAATATATATTATATATACTTTTTGAATTAAACCCAACACACACACACACACACACACACCACACACACCCCACACCCCACTTTGGGTATATATATAATTATAATATATAAATTATATATATTTTTTTAATATTTATATAAATATATATATATATTATATATAATATTATTTTATATATGAACCGTTTTCTATTGACAAATGTAGAAAAGGGTTGAATGGAATAATATCTTCAAAATACAAGAAGTTTTGAGGTTTCGAGGTCTTGTCAAAAAATCATGTTTTTTCGACGAAGACGCGTCGAAACCGGTCAAAACATTTGTTTTGGAAGATATTCATTCTCATTAAACCCTTTTTATCTATCTATCTATCTATTATATCTATTTTATATTATCTATATAATATATAATATAAAAATATATATATTATATATATATATTTTAAAATTTTAATATTATAATATATATATATTAATTAATATATATTATTATATATAAATATATATATATAATTATATATATGTTACATAAAGTTTTATATATATAGATAAAGATAGATAGATGATAGAAGTAGATATAAATAAAAAATTAGCATATATATGTATATAAAAATACAACTATATAATATATTAAATACAACTATATAATATATAATTATATATATACATATTATAAACACATATGTATATATATGTATAATATGTAAATATATAATTTATAAATATAATATAATATATTATATTTATATAATATATTTGTGTGTGTTGTGTGTGTGTGTGTGTGTGGTGGTGTGTGTGTGTGTGGTGTGTGTGTGTGCATAAGTGTGTGTGTGTATGGTGTGTGTATTATACCCACACACACACCACACACACCACACAAGCACACACAAAACACACCACACACAACAAAAACACACAAACACACACACACACACCACACAACCACAAAAAATTTATATTATATATATATATATATATAGATAGATATAAAATATATATATTTTTTTTTTTAATATTTTAAAAAAATATAATTATAAATATATATATTATTATTTTAAATATATTTAATTTTTTAATAAATTATTATTTAGTATTTGGGGGGTTGGTGTATATTTTTTTTAAAAATTTTAAAATTATATATAATATATTATATTTTTAAATATATTAACTATTTTTTTATATATATATATTTTTATATATTTTTTCAATTAATTTAAAATTTTAATTTATATTATTTATATTAATAATTTTTAATATTTATTTATAATATTTATTATATATATGCCTATATGAAAAAAAAACCCAGACCACCACCCCCCCCAAAATATATTTTTAAATTATTTTTATATATATTTTATATATATATATTTAAATTTCTATCTATATCATCTTATTATTTATATTTTATTTATTTTATTTTTATATTTAAAAATTTTTTAATTTTGCCCCTATTACATATATATATAAAAATTTTAAATAATAACTTTAAATTATATATATTAATTATATATATAATTTAATAAAATAAATATATATTTAATTATTTAATTATAAATAAAATTTTAAAATACGTATTTTTTAAAAATTTTATATATAATATATAATTTTTTATATTTATTATATATATTATATAAAATAGAGATAGGTTATATATACTTTAATTTATTATAATATATATATATATATATTAATATATAATTAATATATATAATATTATGTTTATTATATATATATTATACAATATTATAATAATAAATCATCAATATAATATTATAATAATATATAAAATTTTAATTATATATAATATATAATACATATTTGAATATTACACACACACCACACACCCCACCACACAAGCCCCCCCCACACACACCCCAAAAACACACATATTTTAATAAAATTTAAATATAAGTAAAATAATATATATATATATAATATATATATATTTTTTATATTAATATATATATATTATAATATAAATATAATATATATATATTTATGCATATATTATGAAAAATATATGTAAATATATATATATATATAAAATTATATATATATTAATATAATATATAATATATAAATTAAAAATATGGTGTGTGTTAAATCTGATATATGTTAATTTATATATATATAAATATATATAATATATATATTATATATGTGTGTGTGTGGTGTGGGTGGTGTGTGTGTGGGGTGTGTGTGTGTGTGTGTGGGTGTGTGTGTGTGTGGGTTTGGTTCTGCGTGTGTGTGTGTGTGATCAAAAATTTAATGTGTATATATATATATATATATAATATATATATATATAATAATATATTATATAAAAATTTTTTATTATTAATATATATATAAATATTATTTATTTATATATATGTTACATAATATTTATAGTGTAGATAGTAGATAGATAGATATAAATATAAATAATGCATATATAGTAATATATAATAAAAATATATATAATTATATATAATATAATATATATATATATATAATAATTATATATATAATATATACAATAAAAATTCACATTTTTATATAATGATATATAGTACATATATTTATATATTATTATATATAATATATATAATATATTAATAATATATAGTGGGG
>NW_023652699.1:27706-52408 GCF_015228065.2 Penaeus monodon
AACTGGAAACTAAGTAAATCCTCAAAAGCATCCAAAGGGAAAAAAGCAATTGATTTTGGTGACCCCGCGGCTTGCAGGGAAATACCTTAAAAGTGTGATTGAAAATAATATTTTAAAAATAAAAATTTTAAAAAATTTATAAAAATAAAATTTAAAGGTGGGAAAAATTATATAAATAAATAAAAAATTATATATTTAATAAAAATAGTTAATAAAATTATATATATATATAATATTTTTTTTTTTTTTTTTTTTTTTTTTTTTTTTTTTTTTTTGTGTGTGGTTTTGTTTTTTGTTTTTTTTGTTTAAATATTTTAAAAATTATTATTTATTAGATTTATATATATATTTATATAATTATATATAAATATAATTATATAAATTTTATATTTTTTTTTTTTTTTTGTTTTTTTTTTTTTTTTTATTTTTGTTTTTTTTTTGTGGTGTGTGTGTGTGTTTGTGGGTTTTGTTTTAATTAAATATATTTTTTAAAAAATAAGATTATATATATATAATTATATATTATATAATATATATATATATAATACAAAATATATATATATATAATATAATAAATATATAGTATTATATATATAATTATAAATAAATATTATATATATGTTATAATATTTATTAAAAAATAATATAATAATAATAATAATATAAATGAAAATTTGCTTTTTGTTGTTTTGGGTTTTTTTTTTTTTTTTTTTTTTTTTTTTTTTTGTTTTTGTTTTTTTATGGTTATTCTAATTTAAATTTTTTATTATTTTTATATATATAATATATATATATATAAATATTATATTATTTTTATAAAATATATTTTATATATATATATTATTTTATAATATATATATTTATTATTTTTTTTTTTTTTTTTTTTTTTTTTTTTTTTTTTTTTTTTTTTTTTTTTTTTTTTTTCTTTTTATTTCTTTTATTATATATGGGTTTATAAAATAAAAATATATTACTTATATTAAATATATATATATATATATTATATATATATTAATAATATATTATTTTATAATATTTATATATTAATAATAAAGATTTAAAAGATATAATAATTAAATAAAAATCTATATATTATATTTAATAAAAATATATTTATATATATATTAATATATATAAATAATATATATAAATTTTTTTTTTTTTTTGGGTTTTTTTTTTTTTTGTTTCTTTTTTTTTTTGGGTTCTATAAATGGGTGTGTAAACAAAAAAAAAAAAAAAAATATATATATATATTATATTATTAAAATAAAAATTAATTTTATATAATATATATAATATATAAATATATATAAATAATATGTATTTTTAGGGGGGGGAATAAATTAATATAATATATATTTATATAATATAATATATATATATATATATATATTTTTTTTTTTTTTTTTGTGTGTGTGTGTGTGTGTGTGTGGGTGTGTGTGTGTGTGTGGAGATGGTGTGTGGTGTGTGGTTTTTTTATATATAATATTTATAAAATATAATATATATATATATTATATATAATATATATATATATTATATTTATATATATTTATAAGAGTGTGGGTGGAATAAATTTAGCCCCCTTAAGGTGTTTTTTTTTTTTTCCGCTGAGGGCATCCCCCTTCCTGGCTCCAACCCTGGGCATGCCAGCATTTCAAATTTGGGGAAAATATGCCTCCCAGGCCCCCTTCCCGTCGTACTCAGTGGCTTTCGCCTCACAGAATTCTGGAGGCCGAGGGGGTGCAGGTGGGAAAAAGGTGCCGGAACTAACACGCCCCGGGGGGGGGGAAGGGGGTGAGGGAGGCAACGAGGCGGGTTGACCGGGTCTGATTGCCCCACCTATACCCCAAAGGGGGCGGTTTTTTGATGGGTCCCCAGCCTTCTGCAGCGACCACTGGCCCGACACACGCTGCGAGGGCCCCCGGGGGGCCGCCCCGGACCCCAGGCACCCCTAAATCTGACACTCTGGCATCTTTGCCAGATCCCGTCTGCCTTTCTCTTGAACGTTACTACCTCGTGACGCGCCTTTCCTCCTTCATTTCCCCCCCAGGGCCCCGAACCCCGCCCTTCAAGTCTGCACCTCCTCCCCAGTTCACTCTTCAGCTGTTGCAGGCCTGTCGGGGTACTGCTGAGTTTTCCCTCTTCACAGATGCAAGATTGCGCTGTAGACCCCAACAAGTCGGCAGAACTGTTTTTTGCCTTCCTTGCCCGCATCCGACGAGATGGGCGCCTGTTCGCGTGCCCTCGTGCCGCCTTTTTGCCCTTTGGCCATTTTTTTCCCTCATACCGGCCAGCAGCAGTGATAGGGCCCTTGGCTCGGCTTTACCTACCGTGCCCGCCCCAGTCTACCTCCTCTCCCTCATGGCTGCCGCCACTTTGGACCACATGATAAATCGGCGCTCTCACTGATCAAAAAACAAATCCCACTCCTGACACCAATTGTTACCCGGGGCCCCGTCTCTTGCCCCACCAAAACAAGGCAGGCTAGGGAGCGTTTATAAGGGGCGAGAACAGAACAGCTCCAAAAGGCACCCACACCACAGGTCCCAGAAAACCAGGAAGGAAAGCCAAGTGGGAGGCAGGGGACGAATAAAAAAAAAAATGACAGTCTTTCCTTTTTTTAAACCCAATTATTACCCCTACACTTTTTATAGCACAATACAGGGGGGGGCAAGCTGCACACAGCCAATACACTTAAACGGGGGAACCAATGTTTATAGGTCAAAAAGGGCCAACGAGGTCTTAAAAGGAGCAAACCCAATCCCCTCTCTTGGGTTGTTCCCGTCCCCCCCTCACAGCCGTTCGTCGTGTTTGCCCAGGTCCCTCATTTAACACATGTTTCGACGAGACAAAACCCACGGCGTAGCAATAGTAATAAACATCAAAAGTTATCCCAAAATTTTCTTTTTTCTCACTTTTATCATCTTTTTGTCATGATTGATAGAATTCGGTATTTTTTATCATTTTTTACCCTAATAATTTCCAGAATCATCAAAGAAAAGGAAAAAAAGTCATTGGGAGTCGAATCTCTAAAGGCATATTTCGTAGATTTTGCCCCTTTTTGACTTTTGGGGTTTTTTTTCTTTTACCTTTTTTATAATGGGCACAATTCCTTTATTATTATTATCAGATTATATCCTTTTTTATGTTTCATCATATTTTCATCATTATATCATTTCATCAAACATTATCACCATTATTCAAATTATCATCATTTTTGAATTATTCATTAATTCATTTTTGCGTTATAAAAATATTTTAATCTATACAAAACAATACAAAAAATAATAGTAATAACAATAATAAAACATAATAAGGTTTTTTTTAAACATTATTTATACATTTTTTTTATATCGTTATTTCGTAATTTTTTCTGTTATAATAATTTTTTTTACAATTAATTTTTAGTAAAAAAAATAATAATGATAAAAAACAATAATAATATTAAAAAACAAATTATAACAATTCTATTTTTAAATTTACTTATTATTATTTTTTATTGTTTTTATTACAGTTTTAATTATATTTTTGGCAAAAATGCTAAAAATTTAAAAAATAAAATAATAATAATAAAATAATAAATAATAATAATAATAAAAATAATGATAATAATGATAATAATAATATAATAGTAATAATAGTAATAAACATCAAAAGTTACCCAAAATTTTCTTTATCTCACTTTTTTATAATTGTCCCCGATTTAAAAGAAAACTGGAAATTATCTTATTTCCCTAAAAAATTTTCCCGAATCATCAAATGAATGGAAAAAAAAGTTATTTTTTAGTCTACTCCAAAGGGCTTTTTTGCTTTATTTTTCCTTTTTTGACTTTTGGGATTTTTTTTTTTTTTACTTTTTTATTATATATGGAACAATTCCTGTTTTTATCATTTTTATCATAATTTCATCATTATTTTCGTTATCCATCATTTCATCATTTTCATCATCATTATCATCATTATTGCAAATTTTTACATCATTATGCAATTTTTACATTTTTATAGCAATATTTCAGTTTTAAAATATATTTTTACATCTATACTTAACAATACAATAAATAATAGTAAAACTAATAATAACAATAATAGCGTTTTTTTAACATTTTTTATGATTATTTTAATTAAAATCATTATTACTAATATTAGTTATAAAATTTTTTTTTACAAAATTTTATACTAGTAAAAAAAAAAAGAGATAATAATAACAAAATAATATTTTAACAATTTATAAAAAATTTGTATTTTTATAATTTACTTATTTTTTTTTTATTTTTGTTTATTACAGTTTTAAAAATTTTTGGAATAAAATAATAATTAAAAGTTAAAAAATTAATAAAAATAAAAAAATAATAAAATGATAAAAATAATAATGATAATAAAATGTAATAATGATAATACTAATGATAATGATAATAATAGTAAAACATCAAATGTTTCCCCAAAATTTTTTATTCCACTTTTTTCATCATTTTTGTCATGTTAAAAGAATTCTGGTAATTATTTTTATTTTACCCCCAATAAATTTCCAGAATCATCAAATTAAGGAAAAAACTCATTTTTCAGTCTTTTCTCAAAAGGCATATTTTGTAGATTTTTCCCCTTTTTTGACTTTTGGGTTTTTTTTTTTTACCTTTTTTTAATATGGGCACAATTTCCCGTTATTATCATCATTATTTTAGATTTTCATCTTTTATGTTATTTACGTTAACTTATTTTTTGGCAATAATACTAATAATGAAGTATAAAAAATAATAAAAATTAAAATAAAATATAATAAAATGAAAAATAAAATAAAAATAATAAAAATAATGAAAAATGATAATAATAATGATAATGTAATATAGTGTTTCGCCATGCCTGTCTCTCTGCCACCAAACAAAGGGGTAGGGAGACGGCTGTTAATACAGGGCGAGAAAACTGAAAACTCCCCAAAACACGAACACCCAGCGTCCCGAACACCGGGAGGAAACGCAAGTGGGGAGGCGGGCACGAATAAACACAAAATGACAGTCTTTCCTTCATTTAAAAATTTTTTTACCCATAACTTTTTTAAGGCACAATACAGGGGGAAAAACCCGCATTCACACAGCACAATCGTTATAACAAGTTTATCAGGGCACAAGGGCACACACGAGGCTTCACAGGGGGCACCCAATCCGTCTCTAGGCTGTTCCTCCGCTCCCCCCCTCAAGCCAGTTGCGTCGTGTTTGCCCCGGGCACTTCATGTTAACAATGTTTTCGCACAGAGACAAGACCCACGGCGTAGAATAGTAATAAACTCAAAGTTTTCCAAATTTTCTTTATTCTCATTTTAAACTTATTTTTGTCAATTTAATAGAATTCTGGATTTTTATCATTATTACCCTAATAATTGCCAAATCATCAAATGAATGGAAAAAAAAAATTTTGGAGTCACTCCAAAAAGCTATATTTTTTTAGATTTTTCCACTTTTTTTGATTTTGGGAAATTTTTTTTTTTTACCTTTTTTATTAATATTACACAATTCCTGTTATTATCATCATTTTTACGATTTTCTCTTATCGTATCTCATCATTATCATATTATACCATCACTCATTATTGAAAATATTATCATCATTATTGCATTTTATCATTATTTGCAATTATTTGCGTTTGATATATATTTTTACATCTAATTTAAAAACAAATACAATAATAATATTAAAAAAACAAAATAATAAAAATAATACGTTTTTAATCATTATTTATATCATTATTTTAATTAAATTATGAATTATTTCGTTTTTAAAAAATTTTTTTTACAATTTTTAATACCAGTAAAAATAAAAATAAAGATATAAAACAATAATAAAATTTAAAAAACTTTTATAAAAAATTCGTAATATTAAATTTTACTTTATTTTATTATTATGTTATTATTACGTTATAATATATTTTTTGGCAATAATATTAAAAATTAAAGAAAATAATAAAAATAAAATAAAAATAATGATAATAAAGAAATAAACAATAAAAAAAGTAAAGATAGTAATAATCATCAAATGTTATCCAAATTTCTTCATTTCACTTTATCATCATTTTTGTCATGATTAAAAATTTGGAATTATTTAATTACCCTAATAATACCCGAATCATTTAAATGAATGGAAAAAACGCATTTTTGGGTCTACTCTCAAAAAGGCTATTTGCTAGATTTTGCCGCTTTTTGACTTTTGGGATTTTTTTTTTTTACCTTTTTTTAATATGGACACAATTCCCCGTTTTTATCATCCTTTTTATCATGATTACTCAATTATTTGTTATCCATCATTTTCATCTTACATCATTTAAAATCCCTTTTCTCATTATTCAATTATATACATTATGACAATTTTTTTTTTATTATTTTCAATTTTTTGCAGTTACAATATATATTTTTACACTATATGAAACAAAATACAATAATAATAGTAATAACAATAAAAAACAATAAGCGTTTTTATAATCATTATTTAATCATTATTTTTAAATTTAAAATGTATTTCGTAAAATTTTTATGCTAAATAATTTTTTTTACATCATATACCAGTAAAAAAAAATAATAATGATAATAAAAACAATAATAAATTTAAAGAAAAATTTAAAAAATTCGTACTAATATAATTTTACTTATTATTTATTATTGTATTATTTCAGTTTTTAATATATTTTTTGGCAAAACTAATAATTAAAGTAAATAAAAATAAAATAAAAATAATATAAAAATTAATAATGAAAAATGATAATAATAATGTAATAGTAATAATAGTAAATCATCAAAAGTTATCCAAATTTTTCTTATTTAAAAAATTTTTTTAAAATTTTTGTCAATTAATAAATTCTGGTAATTTTTATATTATTTCCCTAATAAATTTCCGAATCATAAATGAATGGAAAAAAAAGCATTTGGGGTCTACTTTAAGGCTATATTTGCTAGATTTTGCCCCTTTTTCGACTTTTGGGATTTTTTCTTTTACCTTTTTTTTTTATATATGGAAAAATTCCCGTTTTTTTATCATTTAAAATCATGATTATCATCTTATTATCGTTCATCATCTTATCATCTTTTCATCAATTTTAACATTTTTTCAAATTACTAATTATTTCAATTATTATCATAAATTTTTGCAATTATATCATTTTTATTGCAATATTGCAGTTATAATACATATTTTTACATCTATATAATAACAACTACAAAAAAATTTTAATAACAATAATAATAACAATAATAGGTTTTTATAATTTGTTTACATCATTATTTTTAATAATATCGTTATTACTGTAAATTTTACTGTTTTTAATAAATTTTTTTTACAATTTTACTACCAGTAAAAATAATAATAATGATAATAAAAAACAAAAAAATATTAAAAAAAAATATTATAACAATTGTATTATTTTAATTATATTATTATTTTATTATTTTTATTATTACGTTATAAAATATTTTTTGGGAATAAAAATAAAAATTAAAGTAATAATAAAATAAAAATAATAATAATAATAAAATAATATAAAATGAAATAGTAATAATAAAAATCATCAAAGTTATCCAAAATTCTTTTTATTCTAAATTTTATCATCATTTTTGTCATGATTTAATAGAATTTTGGTAATTATTTTCATTATTTCCCTATAAATTTCCAGAATCATCAAATGAAAGGAAAAAAACGTCATTTTTGGGGTCCCATTCTAAAAGGCTATATTTCGCTAGATTTTGCCGCTTTTTCGACTTTTCGGATTTTTTTCTTTTACCTATTTTTATTATATATGGACACAATTCCTGTTATCATCATCATTAATATCATGATTATCATCATTATTATCGTTATCATCATCATTATCATCATTATCATCATCATTATAATCATTATTGCAATTATTATCATAATTATTGCAATTATTATCATTATTATTGCAATTATTGCAGTTATAATACATGTTTTTACATCTATACTAATAACAACTATAATAATAATAGTAAGAACAATAATAAGAACAATAATAGCGTTTTTATAATCATTATTTATATCATTATTTTAATTAATATCGTTATTGCTGTAATTATTACTGTTATAATAATTATTTTTACAATTATACTACCAGTAAAAATAATAATAATGATAATAATAACAACAATAATATTAACAATATTATAACAATTCGTATTATTATAATTATACTTATTATTATTATTATTGTTATTATTACAGTTATAATATATTTTTTGGCCATAATACCAGTTATTAAATTAATAATAATAATAATAATAATAATAATAATAATAATAATAATAATAATAATAATAATAATAATAATAATAATGATAATAATGATAGTAATAATGATAATAATAATAATAGAAATAATCATCAAATGTTATCCAAATTCTCTTTATTCTCACTTTTATCATCATTATTGTCATGATTAATAGAATTCAGGTAATTATTATCATTATTACCCTAATAAATGCCAGAATCATCAAATGAATGGAAAAAACGTCATTTTGGAGTCTACTCTCAAAAGGCTATATTTCGCTAGATTTTGCCGCTTTTTCGACTTTTGGGATTTTTTTCTTTTACCTTTTTTATTATATATGGACACAATTCCTGTTATTATCATCATTATTATCATGATTATCATCATTATTATCGTTATCATCATCATTATTATCATTATCATCATTATCATCATCATTATCATCATTATTGTAATTATTATCATCATTATTGCAATTATTATCATTATTATTGCAATTATTGCAGTTATAATATATATTTGTACATCTATACTAAAATCAACTACAATAATAATAGTAATAACAATAATAATAACAATAATAGCGTTTTTATAATCATTATTTATATCATTATTTTAATTAATATCGTTATTACTGTAATTATTACAGTTATAATAATTATTTTTACAATTATACTACCAGTAAAAATAATAATAATGATAATAATAACAATGATAATATTAATAACAATATTATAACAATTCGTATTATTATAATTATACTTATTATTATTATTATTGTTATTATTACAGTTATAATATATTTTTTGGCAATAATACTAACAATTAAAGTAATAGTAATAATAATAATAATATTATTAATAATAATAATAATATTAATATTAATAATAATAATAATAATAATAATAATAATAATAGTGATAATAGTAATAATAGTAATAATCATCAAATGTTATCCAAACTCTCTTTATTCTCACTTTTATCATCATTATTGTCATGATTAATAGAATTCTGGTAATTATTATCATTATTACCCTAATAATTGCCAGACTCATAAAAATGAATTGAAAAAAACGTCATTTTGAAGACTACTCTCAAAAGGCTATATTTCGCTAGATTTTGCCGCTTTTTCTACTTTTGGGATTTTTTTTTCTTTTACCTTTTTTATTATATATGGACACAATTCCTCTTATTATCATCATTATTATCATGATTATCATCATTATTATCGTTATCATCATCATTATCATCATTATCATCATTATCATCATCATTATCATCATTATTTCACTTATTATCATCATTATTGCAATTATTATCATTATTATTGCAATTATTGCAGGGATAATATATATTTTTACATCTATACTAATAACAACTACAATAATAATAGTAATAACAATAATAATAGCAATAAGAGCGTTTTTATAATCATTGTTTATATCATTATTTTAATTAATATCGTTATTACTGTAATCATTACTGTTATAATAATTATTTTTACTATTATACTACCAGTAAAAATGATAATAATGATAATAATAGCAATAATAATATTAATAACAATATTATAACAATTCTTATTATTATAATTATAATTATACTTATTATTATTGTTATTATTACAGTTATAATATATTTTTTGGAAATAATACAAATAATTAAAGTAATAATAATAATAATAATAATAATAATAATAATAAAGATAATAATGATAATAATAATGATAATAGTAATAATAGTAATAATCATCAAATATTATCCAAATTCTCTTAATTCTCACTTTTATCATCATTATTGTCATGATTAATAGAATTCTGGTAATTATTATCATTATTATCCTAATAATTGCAGGAATAATCAAATGAATGGAAAAAACGTCATTTTCTAGTCTACTCTCAAAAGGCTATATTTCGCTAGATTTTGCCGCTTTTTCGACTTTTGGGATTTTTTTTCTTTTACCTTTTTTTTATTATATATGGACACAATTCCTGTTATTATCATCATTATTATCATGATTATCATCATTATTATCGTTATCATCATCATTATCATCAATATCATCATTATCATCATCATTATCATCATTATTGCAATTATTATCATCGATATTGCAATTATTATCATTATTATTGCAATTATTGCAGTTATAATATATATTTTTACATCTATACTAATAAAAACTACAATAATAATAGTAATAACAATAATGATAACAATAATAACGTTTTTATAATCATTATTTATATCATTATTTTAATTGCTATCGTAATTACTGTAATTATTACTGTTATAATAATTATTTTTACAATTATACTACCAGTAAAAATAATAATAATAATAATAATAATAACAATAATAATATTAATAACAATAGTACAACAATTCGTATTATTATAATTATACTTATTATTATTATTATTGTTATTATTATTGTTATAATATATTTTTTGGCAATAATACTAATTCTTCTTTTAACGGTAGGTTCATGTCTGAGCCGCCGTGGTCACAGCATGATACTTAATTGTAGTTTTCATATTGTGATGCTCTTGGAGTGAGTACGTGGTAGGGTCACCAGTTCCTTTCCACGGAGAGTGCCGGTGGTACCTTTTTAGGTAATCATTCTCTCTATTTATCCGGGCTTGTGACCAGCACTTGACTTGGGCTGGCTTGGCCACCCAGTGGCTAGGTAGGCATTCAAGGTGAAGTTCCTTGCCCAAGGGAATAACGCGCCGGCCGGTGACTCGAACACTCGAACTCAGATTGCCGTCGTGACAGTCTTGAGTCCGACGCTCTAACCATTCGGCCACCGCGGCCTTATCAATAATACTAATGATTAAAGTAATAATAATAATAATAATAATAATAATAATAATAATAATAATAATAATAATAATAATAATAATAATAATAATTATAATAATAATAAAATGATAATAATGATAATAATAATGATAATAGTAATAATAGTAATAATCATCAAATGTTATCCAAATTCTCTTTATTCTCACTTTTATCATTATTATTGTTATGATTAATAGAATTCTGGTAATTATTATCATTATTACCCTAATAATTGCCAGAATCATCAAATGAATGGAAAAAACGTCATTTTGGAGTCTACTCTCTAAAGGCTATATTTCGCTAGATTTTGCCGCTTTTTCGAGTTTTGGGATTTTTTTTCTTTTACCTTTTTTTATTATATATGGACACAATTCCACATATAATAAAAAAGGTAAAAGAAAAAAAATCCCAAAAGTCGAAAAAACGGCAAAATCTAGCGAAATATAGCCTTTTGAGAGTAGACTCCAAAATGACGTTTTTTCCATTCATTTGATGATTCTGGCAATTATTAGGGTAATAATGATAATAATTACCAGAATTCTATTAATCATGACAATAATGATGATAAAAGTGAGAATTAAGAGAATTTGGATAATATTTGATGATTATTACTATTATTACTATTATAATATTATTATTATTATTATTGTTATTATTATTATTATTATTATTATTATTATTAAATATTATTATTACTTTAATTATTAGCATTATTGCCAAAAATTATATTATAACTGTAATAATAACAATAATAATAATAATAGGTATAATTATAATAATACGAATTGTTATAATATTGTTATTAATATTATTATTGCAATTATTATCATTATTATTATTTTTCTTCTTCTTCTTCTTCTTCTACAGGCTTTTGTCCCAGTTCAACTGGGGTCGCCGGTGCGGATCTTCCTCCTCCACTCTGCCCTATCCAGGGCCTCCCCCTCCGTCACTCCCGCCGTCTCCATGTCCTCCTTGATGCAATCCTCCCATCTCCTCTTCGGTCTTCCCCTCTTTCTTCTCCCAACCACCAGTCTCCTCACCCTCTTGCCCACGTACTCGTCCTCTCTCCTTGTCACGTGTCCCAGCCACCTGAGTCTGCACTCCCTCAGCTTCTCCCCGAGCTCTCCTACTCCAATGGTCTCTCTGATCGTTGTGTTGCGGATTTTATCCAGCCTCGTCTTCCCCAGCGCGATCCTTAGCATCCTCATTTCTGCCACCTTCATCTTTGCCTCCTGGCCTTTCGTCACCGCCACTGCTTCCATTCCGTATAACATTGCCGGCCTGACCATGGTCTTGTGGAGTCTGCCCTTCAACTTTGGTGGTGCCTTCCTGTCACAGAGTACTCCAGTAATCTTCCTCCATGCGTTCCAACCCGCCTGGATCCTCTTCCCTACTTCCTTATCCGACCCTCCGTCACACTGCACCGTGGAGCCCAGGTACTTGAATTCTTGGACTCGGTTTAGCTTCGCTCCCTGCATCCTCACTTCTCTCTCTGGCTCTTGTTCGCCCATGCAGAGGTACTCGGTCTTCTGTCTGCTAACCTTCATGCCTCGCTCTTCCATTGCCTTTCTCCACTGTTCCAACCTCTCTTCCACCTCCTCATTCGTCTCTCCATTGAGTGCTACATCGTCTGCGTACATCAGATCCCATGGTGCTGTCCTCTGCACTGCTACCGTCAGGCAGTCTATGACCAATGCAAAGAGGAAAGGGCTAAGTGCGGATCCCTGGTGCAATCCCACTTTGACTTGGAAACTGTCCGTGGTTCCCACTATGGACTTCACCTTCGTTGTCGTGCCTTCGTACATGTCTTGGATTATCCTGACATACTTCTCGTCCACCTCTTTCAGCCTCAAGCAGTTCCACACCTCCGATCTAGGTACTCTATCGTACGCCTTTTCCAGGTCAATGAAGACACTGTGCAGCTCCCTTTGACCCTCTCTGTATTTCTCCATCAGTTGTCTCAGCGCAAATATTGCGTCTGTCGTGGACCTGCCTGGCATGAAACCGAACTGTTGCTCCGAAATCGTCACGATCGCCCTCAGTCTTCCATCGATGATCCTTTCCCATATTTTCAGAGTGTGTGACATCAGTTTGATGCCCCGGTAGTTACCACATTCCTGGATGTCCCCCTTGTTCTTGAATATCGGTATTAGCGTGCTGTCTCTCCACTCATCTGGCATTCTCTCACTTTCCATAATTCCGGTGAAGATTTCCAGGAGTGTTTTCACGCCTGCTCGGCCCAGTACTCTCCATGCTTCCACTGGGATGTTGTCCGGTCCTGTCGCCTTGCCGTTCTTCATCTTCCTCAGAGCCTTCACAACCTCCTCTTCTCTTATCTCCTCTACCTCAGTCTCTGCTCTTGCTTCCACGGTTCTGTCGATTCTTTCGTTCTCCACATTTATCAGTTGTTCAAAATACGACCTCCATCTTTCCTTGATATCGCTTTCTTCCGTCAGTACCGCTCCGTCTGTGTTTTTCATCTGCTTGCTCTGATAGACATCTTGGGATTCTCGGTTCTTCTGTTTTGCAATCCGGATCGCTTTCCTTTGGCCTTCCTCGTCGTCCTTCAGACTGTCGTATAGATCTTTGTACGCTTCCGATTTGGCTTTTGCAACAGCTCTCTTCGCAGCTTTGTTCGCCGCCTTGTACCTTTCGATTGTCTCTTCACATCTATTCAGATCTCTCTGTTTCTTCGCCTCCTTCTTTTCTTTCACTGCGTCTTGGACTTCCTCTCCCCACCACCATGTCTCTTCCTTCTTTCCTGGTTTTCCAGATGTCACGCCAAGGACCTCCTTTGCCGTCTCAGTCAGCACTCTGCTGGACTCCGCCCACGTCTTCTCTGCCTGTGCTTCCATACCTTCCCTGACCTTCTCCACAAACTTTTCCCTGTGCTCCTGCTCATTCAGTTTCCACCATCTTGTCTTCCTGGTTCTGTCCGGTTTCTTCCTTTTCTCTGTCTTCATGGTCGCTGTACAGATGACCACTTTGTGTTGCTTCGCAACCGCTTCACCTGGCAGCACCTTGCAGTCCTGTACTCTTTTCAGCTCACTTCTCCTGCATATGACATAGTCCACCTGGGAGTTCACACCACCACTTGTGTAGGTGATCTTCCTCGAGTCCTTCTTCTTGAAATAGGTGTTTGTGACCGCCAGGTTGTTTGCCGCCACAAAGTCTAGGATGGTCTGCCCTTCTTCGTTCCTCGTTCCAAACCCAAATTTACCGATGTTGTCTCCATATCCTTGCGCTCCACCACCCACATGTCCATTCAGATCTGCCCCAATCCAGACTCTCTCAGTTCTTGGGATCTTTACCATGACCTCGCTCACTGTTCTCCAGAAGTCTTCCTTTTCCACGTCGTCACAGCCCACTTGTGGTGCGTATGCACATACGATGTTCACCGGTTCGTTCTCCACTTCCACCTTCATCCACATCACACGGTCAGATTCCCTGTGAACCTGCAGCACACCTTCCTTCATCTCAGGGTCTAGCATTATCCCGACGCCGTTCCTTCTAGTGTCGTGTCCTACGTAGTACATCTTGTACCCATTACCCATTTCTCTGGCCTTCGCTCCTTTCCACTTGGTCTCCTGTACGCATAGGATGTTGATACTCCGTCTTTCCATCATGTCAACAGTCTCCTTTCCTCTACCAGTCATCGTTCCCACATTGAGTGTGCCGATTCGTAGTTTCCTGGTGGTTCTCCGTGCCTCTCTCTTCTTCTTCCTCTGAGCTTGCTTCTTTAGCCGTATCCGCTCTTGATACGGTAGCCGTTGCCCATTTGTCGCCGGATCACGGCGGTCATCCGACGCGTCGCCTGCGGGGTACGCCCTAGCTCTGTCTGCATTCCTGATTCTCCGCATCATGTATTGGCTTGGCAGGGGTTTTTACGGCCGGATGCCCTTCCTGCCGCCAACCTCTTTTAGTCGCCTCTTACGACACGCAGAGGGTACGTTGGACCTATTCTACCCCGGGGTCCACACGGAAAATTATTATTATTTTTACTGGTAGTATAATTGTAAAAATAATTATGATAACAGTAATAATTACAGTAATAACGATATTAATTAAAATAATGATATAAATAATTATTATAAAAACGCTATTATTGCTATTATTATTGTTATTACTATTATTATTGCAGTTGTTATTAGTATAGACGTAAAATAATATATTATAACTGCAATAATTGCAATAATAATGATAATAATTGCAATAATGATGATAATAATTGCAATAATGATGATAATGATGATGATAATGATGATAATGATGATAATGATGATAATGATGATGATAACGATAATAATGATGATAATCATGATAATAATGATGATAATAACAGGAATTGTGTCCATATATAATAAAAAAGGTAAAAGAAAAAAAATCCCAAAAGTCGAAAAAGCGGCAAAATCTAGCAAAATATAGCCTTTTGAGAGTAGACTCCAAAATGACGTTTTTTCCATTCATTTGAGGATTCTGGCAATTATTAGGGTAATAATGATAATAATTACCAGAATTCTATTAATCATGAATATAATGATGATAAAAGTGAGAATAAAGAGAATTTGGATAACATTTGATGATTATTACTATTATTACTATTATCATTATTATTATCATTATTATTATTATTATTATTATTATTATTATTATTATTATTATTATTATTATTATTTATTTTATTATTATTACTTTGATTATTAGTATTATTGCCAAAAAATATATTATAACTGTAATGATAATAATAATAATAATGATAATAAGTATAATTATAATAATACGAATTGTTATAATATTGTTATTAATATTATTATTGTTATTATTATCATTATTATTATTTTTACTAGTAGTATAATTGTAAAAATAATTATCATAACATTAATAATTACAGTAATAAAGATATTAATTAAAATAATGATATAAATAATGTTTATAAAAACGCTATTATTCTTACTATTATTATATTTACTATTATTATTGTAGTAGTTATTAGGATAGATGTAAAAATATATATTATAACTGCAATAATTGTAATAATAATGATAATAATTGCAATAATGATGATAATATTTGCAATAATGATGATAATGATGATGATAATGATGATAATGATGATGATAACGATAATAATGATGATAATCATGATAATAATGATGATAATAACAGGATTTGTGTCCATATATAATAAAAAAGGTAAAAGAAAAAAAATCCCAAAAGTTGAAAAAGCGGCAAAATCTAGCCTTTTGAGAGTAGACTCCAAATTGACGTTTTTTTCCATTCGTTTGATGATTCTGGCAATTATTTGGGTAATAATGATAATAATTACCAGAATTCTATTAATCATGACAATAATGATGATAAAAGTGAGAATAAAGAGAATTTGGATAACATTTGATGATTATTACTATTATTACTATTATCATTATTATTATCATTATTATCATTATTATTATTATTATTATTATTATTATTATTATTATTATTATTATTATTACTTTAATTATTAGTATTATTGAGAAAAAATATATTATAACTGTAATAATTACAGTAATAACGATATTAATTAAAATAATGATATAAATAATGATTATAAAAACGTTATTATTGTTATTATTATTGTTATTACTATTATTATTGTAGTTGTTATTAGTATAGATGTAAAAATATATATTATAACTGCAATAATAATGATAATAATTGCAATAATGATGATAATAATTGCAATAATGATGATAATGATGACAATAATGATGATAATGATGTTGATAACGATAATAATGATATTAATAACAGGAATTGTGTCCATATATAATAAAAAGGGTAAAAGAAAAAAAATCCCAAAAGTCGAAAAAGCGGCAAAATCTAGCGAAATATAGCCTTTTGAGAGTAGACTCCAAAATGACGTTTTTTCCAATGATTTGATGATTCTGGCAATTATTAGGTTAATAATTATAATAATTACCAGAATTCCATTAATCATGACAATAATGATGATAAAAGTAAGAATAAAGAGAATTTGGATAACATTTGATGATTATTACTATTATTATTATTATCATTATTTTATCATTATTGTCATTATTATAATTATTATTACTATTTTTATTATTATTGTTATTATTACTTTAATTATTATTATTATGCCAAAAAATATATTATAACTGTAATAATAACAATAATAATTATAATAATACGAATTGTTATAATGTTGTTATTAATGTTATTAATGTTATTATTATTATCATTATTATTATTTTTACTGGTAGTATAATTGTAAAAATAATTATTATAACAGTAATATTTACAGTAATAACGATATTAATTAAAATAATGATATAAATAATGATTATAAAAACGCTATTATTGTTATTATTACTATTGTTATTACTATTATTATTGTAGTTGTTATTAGTATAGATTTAAAAAAATATTTATTATAACTGCAATAATTGCAATAATAATTATAATAATATCAATAATGATGATAATAATTACAATGATGATGATAATGATGATGATAATGATGATAATGATGATAATGATGATGATAACGATAATAATGATGATAATGATGATAATAATGATGATTATAAAAGAAATTGTGTCCATATATAATAAAAAAGGTAAAAGAAAAAAAATCCCAAAAGTCGAAAAACCGGCAAAATCTAGCGAAATATAGCCTCTTGAGAATAGACTCCAAACTGACGTTTTTTACATTCATTTGATGATTCTGGCAATTATTAGGGTAATAATGATAATAATTACCAGAATTTATTCTCACAAGTGAGAATAAAGAGAATTTGGATAACATTTGATGATTATTACTATTATTTCTATTATCATTATTCATATCATTATTATCATTATTGTTATTATTATTATTATTATTATAATTATTATTACTATTAATATTATTACTTTAATAATTAGTATCATTGCAAAAAAATATATTATAACTGTTTTAATAAAAATAATAATAATAATAAGTATAATTATGATAATAAGAATTGTTATAATATTGTTATTAATATTATTATTGTTATTATTATCATTATTATTATTTTTACTGGTAGTATAATTGTAAAAATAATTATTTTAACAGTAATAATTAGAGTAATAACGATATTGATTAAAATAATGATATAAATAATGATTATAAAAACGCTATTATTGTTATTATTATTGTTATTACTATTGTTATTGTAGTTGTTATTAGTATAGATGTAAAAATATATATTATAACTGCAATAATTGCAATAATAATGATAATAATTGCAATAATGATGATAATAATTGCAATATTGATGATAATGATGATGATAAGGATGATAATGATGATGATAACGATAATATTGATGATAATCATGATAATAATGATGATAATAACAGGAATTGTGTCCATATATAATAAAAAAAGGTAAAAGAAAAAAATCCCAAAAGTCGAAAAAGCGGCAAAATCTAGCGAAATATAGTCTTTTGAGAGTAAACTCCAAAATGACGTTTTTTCCATTCATTTGATGATTCTTGCAATTATTAGGGTAATATTATAATGATTACCAGAATTCTATTAATCATGACAATAATGATGATAAAAGTAAGAATAAAGAGAATTTGGATAACATTTGATGATTATTACTATTATTACTATTATCATTATTATTATCATTATAATCATTATTATTATTATTATTATTATTATTATTATTATTATTATTATTACTTTAAGTATTAGTATTATTAACAAAAAATATATTATAACTGTAATAATAACAGTAATAATATTAATAAGTATAATTATAATAATACGAATTGTTATAATATTGTTATTAATATTATTATTGCTATCATCATTATTATCGTTATCATCATCATTATCATCATTATCATCATTATCATCATCATTATCATCATTATTGCTATTATTATCATCATTATTGCCTATATTATCATTATTATTGCAATTATTGCAGTTATAATATATATTTTTACATCTATACTAATAACAACTACAATAATAATAGTAATAACAATAATAATAACAATAATAACGTTTTTATAATGATTATTTATATCATTATTTTAATTAATAACGTTATTACTGTAATTATTACTGATATAATAATTATTTTTACAATTATACTACCAGTAAAAATACTAATATTGATAATAATAATAATAATAATAATATTAATAACAATATTATAACAATTTTTTTTATTATTATTATTATTGTTATTATTACAGTTATAATATATTTTTTGGCAATAATACTAATAATTAAAGTAATAGTAATAATAATAATAAATAATAATAATAATAATAATAATAATAATAATAATAATGATAATTATAATGATAATAGTAACAATAGTATTAATCACCAAATGTTATCCAAATTCTCTTTATTCTCACTCTTATCATCATTATTGTCATGATTAATAGAATTCTGGTAATTATTATCATTATTACCCAAATAACTGCCAGAATCATCAAATGAACGGAAAAAACATAATTTCGGAGTCTACTCTCAAAAGGCTATATTTCGCTAGATTTAGCCGTTTTTTCGACTTTTGGGATTTTTTTTCTTTTACCTTTTTTATTATATATGGAGACAATTCCTGTTATTATCATCATTATTATCATGATTATCCTCATTATTATAAGTATCATCATCATTATCATCATTATCATCATTATCATCATCATTATCATCATTATTGCAATTATTATCATCATTATTGCAATTATTTTCATTATTATTGCAATTATTGCAGTTATAATATATCTTTTTAAATCTATCTAATAACAACTACAATAATAATAGTAATAACAATAATAATAACAATAATAGTGTTTTTATAATCATTATTTATATCATTATTTTAATTAATATTTTTATTATTGTAATTATTACTGTTATAATATTATTTTTTACAATTATACTACCAGTAAAAATAATAATAATGATAATAATAAAAAATAATATTAATAACAATATTATAACAATTCGTATTATTATAATTATACTTATTGTTATTATTATTATTATATTATTTTATTACAGTTATAAAATATTTTTGGCAATAATACTAATAATCAAAGTAATAATAATAATAATAATAATAATAATAATATAATAATAATAATAATAATAATAATAATAATAATAATAATAATGATAATAATGATAATAATAATGATAATTGTAATAATAGTAATAATCATCAAATGTTATTCAAATTCTCTTTATTCTCACTTTTATCATCATTATTGTCATGATTAATAGAATTCTGGTAATTATTATCATTATTACCCTAATAATTGCCAGAATCATCAAATGAATGGAAAAAAACGTCATTTCGGAGTCTACTCTCAAAAGGCTATATTTCGCTAGATTTTGCCGCTTTTTCGACTTTTGGGAATTATTTTCTTTTACCTTTTTTTATTATATATGGAGACAATTCCTGTTATTATCATCATTATTATCATGATTATCATCAATATTATCATTATCATCATCATTATCATCATTATCATCATTATTGCAATTATTATCATCATTATTGCAATTATTATCATCATTATTGCAATTATTATCATCATTATTGCAATTATTATCATTATTATTGTAATTATTGCAGTTATAATATATAATTTTGCAACAATACTAATAAAAACAACAACAATAATAGAAATAACAATAATAATAACAATAATAACGATATTATAACAATTATTTATATTATCATTTTAATTAATATCGTTATTACAGTAATTATTACTGTTATAATAATTATTTTTGCAATTTTACTACTAGTAAAAATGATAATAATGATAATAGTAACAATAATAATATCAATAACGATATTATAATAATAATAATAATAATAATGATAATGATAATGATAATAATAATAATAATAATAATAAAAATAATAATAATAACAATAATAATAATAACAATAATATTGATAATATTAATAATCATCAAATGTTATCAAAATTCTCTTTATTCTCACTTTTATCCTCATTATTGTCATGATTAATACGATTTTGGTAATTATTATCAATATTACCCTAATAATTGCCAAAATCATCAGAGAAATCAAAAAAACGTCATTTTGGAGTATACTCTCAAAAGGGTATATTTCGCTAGATTTAGCCGCTTTTTCGACTTTTGGGAATTATTTCATTTTACCTTTTTTTTATTATATATGGAGACAATTCCTGTTATTATCATCATTATTATCATGATTATCATCAATATTATCATTATCATCATCATTATCGTCATTATCATCATTATTGCAATTATTATCATTATTATTGCAATTATTGCAGTTATAATATATAATTTTGCAACTATACTAATAACAACAACAATAATAATATAAATAACAATAAAAATAACAATAATAACGATATTATGATAATTATCTATATCATTATTTTAATTAATATCGTAATTACAGTAATTATTACTGTTATAATAATTATTTTTGCAATTATACTACTAGTAAAAATGATAATAATGATAATAATAACAATAATAATATTAATAACGATATAATAATATAATAATAATAATAATGATAATAATAATGATAATAATAATAATAATAATAATAATAGTAATTATAATAATAATAATGATAATATTGATAATATTAATAATCATCAAATGTTATCAAAATTCTCTTTATTCTCACTTTTATCCTCATTATTGTCATGATTAATACGATTTTGGTAATTATTATCATTATTACCCTAATAATTGCCAAAAATCATCAGAGAAATCGAAAAAACGTCATTTTGGAGTAAACTCTGAAAAGGATATATTTCGCTAGATTTTGCCGCTTTTTCGACTTTTGGGAATTATTTTCTTTTACGTTTTTTTTTATTATATATGGAGACAATTCCTGTTATTATCATCATTATTATCATGATTATCATCAATATTATCATTATCATCATCATTATCATCATTATCATCATTATTGCAATTATTATCATCATTATTGCAATTATTATCATCATTATTGCAATTATTATCATTATTATTGCAATTATTGCAGTTATAATATTTAATTTTGCAACTATACTAATAACAACAACAATAATAATAGAAATAACAATAATAATAACAATAATAACGATATTATAATAATTATCTATATCATTATTTTAATTAATATCGTTATTACAGTAATTATTACTGTTATAATAATTATTTTTTGCAATTATACTACTAGTAAAAATGATAACAATGATAATAATAATATTAATAACGATATTATAATAATAATAATAATAATAATGATAATAATAATTATAATAATAATAATAATAATAATAATAATAATAATAATAATAATAATAATAATAATAATAATAGTAATAATAATAATATTAATGATAATATTGATAATATTAATAATCATCAAATGTTATCAAAATTCTCTTTATTCTCACTTTTATCCTCATTATTGTCATGATTAATACGATTTTGGTAATTATTATCATTATTACCCTAATAATTGCCAAAATCATCAGAGAAATCGAAAAAACGTCATTTTGGAGTATACTCTCACAAGGCTATATTTTGCTAGATTTTGCCGCTTTTTCGACTTTTGGGAATTATTTTCTTTTATCTTTTTTTTTTATTATATTTGGAGACAATTCCTGTTATTATCATCATTATTATCATGATTATCATCAAAATTATCATTATCATCATCATTATCATCATTATCATCATCATTATCATCATTATCATCATTATTGCAATTAT
Organism: Penaeus monodon; assembly: GCF_015228065.2. Taxonomy (NCBI): domain Eukaryota; kingdom Metazoa; phylum Arthropoda; class Malacostraca; order Decapoda; family Penaeidae; genus Penaeus; species Penaeus monodon. The sequence continues at coordinate 50,607 of NW_023652699.1, forward strand.
TATCATCATTATTGCAATTATTATCATCATTATTGCAATTATTATCGTTATTACAGTAATTATTACTGTTATAATAATTATTTTTGCAATTTACTACTAGTAAAAATGATAATAATGATAATAATAACAATAATAATATTAATAACGATATTATAATAATAATAATAATAATGATAATAATAATGATAATAATAATAATAATAATAGTAATAATAATAATAATAATGATAATATTGATAATATTAATAATCATCAAATGTTATCAAAATTCTCTTTATTCTCACTTTTATCCTCATTATTGTCATGATTAATACGATTTTGGTAATTATTATCATTATTACCCTAATAATTGCCAAAATCATCAGAGAAATCGAAAAAACGTCATTTTGGAGTATACTCTCAAAAGGCTATATTTCGCTAGATTTTGCCGCTTTTTCGACTTTTGGGAATTATTTTCTTTTACCTTTTGTTTATTATATATGGAGACAATTCCTGTTATTATCATCATTATTATCATGATTATCATCAATATTACCATTATCATCATCATTATCATCATTATTGCAATTATTATCATCATTATTGTAATTATTATCATCATTATTGCAATTATTATCATCATTATTGCAATTATTGCAGTTATAATATATAATTTTGCAACTATACTAATAACAACAACAATAATAATAGAAATAACAATAATAATAACAATAATAACATATAATTTATCTATATCATTATTTTAATTAATATCGTTTTTACAGTAATTATTACTGTTATAATAATTATTTTTGCAATTATACTACTAGTAAAAATTGATAATAATGATAATAATAACAATAATAATATTAATAAAGATATTATAATAATAATAATAATAATAATGATAATAATAATAATAATAATAATAATAATAATAATAATAATAATAATAATAATAATAATAATAATAATAATAATAATAATAATAATAATAATATTGATAATAATAATAATAATCAAATGTTATCAAAATTCTCTTTATTCTCACTTTTATCCTCATTATTGTCATGATTAATACGATTTTGGTAATTATTATCATTATTACCCTAATAATTGCCAAAATCATCAGAGAAATCGAAAAAACGTCATTTTGGAGTATACTCTCATAAGGCTATATTTCGCTCGATTTTGCCGCTTTTTCGACTTTTGGGAATTATTTTCTTTTACCTTTTTTTATTATATATGGAGACAATTCCTGTTATTATCATCATGATTATCATCAATATTATCATTATCATCATCATTATCATCATTATCATCATTATTGCAATTATTATCATCATTATTGCAATTATTATCATCATTATTGCAATTATTATCATTATTATTGCAATTATTGCAGTTATAATATATAATTTTGCAACTATACTAATAACAACAACAATAATAATAGAAATAACAATAATAATAACAATAATAACGATATTATAATAATTATCTATATCATTATTTTAATTAATATCGTTATTACAGTAATTATTACTGTTATAATAATTATTTTTGAAATTATACTACTAGTAAAAATGATAATAATGATAATAATAACAATAATAATATTAATAACGATATAATAATAATAATAATAATAATAATAATAATGATAATAATAATGATAATAATAATAATAATAATAATAATAATAATAATAATAATAATAACAATAATAATAATAATTTTGATAATATTAATAATCATCAAATGTTATCAAAATTCTCTTTATTCTCACTTTTATCTCTATGTCATGATTAAATTGGTAAATT
>NW_023652699.1:52508-80008 GCF_015228065.2 Penaeus monodon
ATAATTGCAATAATATATGATAACAAATTGCAATAATGATGAATAATAATTGTGAATAATGATCATAATGATGAGATAATGATGATAATGATGATGATAAAAACGATAATAATGATGATGATAGATGATAATTGATGATGATAATAACAGGAATTTGTCCCATATATAATATAAAAAAGGTATAAGAAAAAACATTCCCAAAGTTGTCGAAAAAGCGGCCAAAATCTAGCCGAAATATAGCTTTGAGAGTATACTCCAAAATGGACGTTTTTGGAATTTCTTTGTGGGGGATTTGGCAATTATTAGGGTAATAATGATAATAATTACCACGAATTGTATTAATCATAACAATAAATGATGATACAAAAAGTGAGAATAAAGAGAATTTTTGATAAATATTTGAATTATATTATTATTATTATATTATTATAATTATTATTATTATTATATTGTCTTATTATCAGTATTATTATTAATATTATTATATTATTATTATTATTACTTTATTATTATGATTACTATATCTGAATATTAGTTATTATGTGACAAAAAAAATCTATTATAACTGTAAAATAAACATAATAATAATAAGTATATGTATAATAATAATAATGTAGTGGTTATAATATGGTTATTGAGGATTAGTATTGTTATTATAATCATTAGTAGTATTTGTATGTAGTTATAATTGCAAAAAATAAGTAGTATAAAAAGTAATAATTGACAGTAATAACGATACTAATTAAAAGAATGATATAAATAATTATTATAAAATCGATAATTCTTGTATTTGCTTGTTATTACTAATCATTATGTTGTGGTTTATTAGTATTATTGCAAAAATATATACTATAACTCCAATCATTGGAAATAATAATATAACAATTGCAATAATGATGATAGAATAATTGCAATAATGATGATATGACGATGATAATGATGATGATCAACGATAATAATGATGATAATCATGATAATGATGATTGATAAGGAACTGGATTTGTGTCAATATAAATATAAAAAGGTATAAGGAAAAAACATTCCCAAAAGTCGAAAAAAAAAAAAAAAAGCGGGGCCAAAATTAGCGAAATATAGCCTTTGAGAGTATACTCCAAAATGACGTTTTTTCGATTTCTTTGGTGGATTTCGGCAATATTAGGGTAATAAGGATACTAATTCCCAGAAGAATTGTATTATCATAACAAACAATGATGATAAAAGTGAGAATAAAGGAGAATTTTGAAACATTTGAATATTATTAATATTCTTATTTATTATTATTATTATTATTATTATTCTTATTCTTATTATTATTATTCTTATTATTTAATATTACTATTATCTTAATTAGTAGCATTATTGCCAAAAATCTATTAAAACTGTAATAAGAACAATAATAATAACAAGTATAAGTATAATAATAAATAATGCAGTGGTTATTAATATGTGTATGAGTATTATTTATTTGGGGGTTCATTTATTACATTATTCTTATTTTTTACTGGTAGTATAATTGGAAAAAAATATTATATATAACAGTAATAATTACAGAAATAACGTACTAAGTAAGATAATGCCTAGTAGAAAAGTGTACGGGTTAAATAACTTGTGTAAATAAAGAATGACTGTTTAATTTGGTTTTTACTTCGTGCCCTGCCTCGCCACTTGGCGTTTCCTCTCTGGTGTTCTGGGACGCGGTGAGTGGTAGGTGCCTCGTGGAGCGTTCAGTGTTTCACGACCCCTGTATTATAACACTCCGTCTGCCTATCTTGAATTGGGTTTGGCGGAAGAGAGTGATGTGGCGGTCGGGCGTAACAAATAGGTTGTCAGAAGTGGGATTTTGTGTGTTTTTGTCAGTGAGACGCGCGATTTATCATGTGGTCCAAAGATGGCGGCGCCATGAGGGAGAAGAGGCTATGACTGAGGCAGGCACGAGTGAGGTGAAGCCGAGACAGTGGAACCTGAATCACTGCCATGCTGGCTGTATGAGGGAGGAAATGCACAAAGGGCAGAAGAGCAGGCACAGAGGGGCACACGAGCAGGGCACCATCTCGTCGAGATGCAGGCAAGGAAGGCACAGAGTTTTTTAACAGTTCTGCCGACCTTCGTTGAGGTGCTACAGTAGCAATCTTGCATCTGTGAAATGGAAACTCAGCAGTACACCGGACAGGCCTGCAACAGCGTGAAGATTTTTTTTGGTGAACGGAATTGAGGAGGTGCAGACTCTGAAGGGCGAGGTCAGGGGCCTGAGGGAGGAAGTGAAGGAAAGAAAGGCCGGCCGCACGAGGTTAAGTAACGTTGCAAGCAGAGAAGCAGGACGAGGTTCTGGCAACAGATGCCAGAGTGTCAGAATTTACTGGGGTCTGCCTGGGTCTGTTGGCGGAAAACCCCTGGGCCTCGCAGCGTGCTCGTGTCGCAGCCATGGTCGCTGCAGAGGATGGGGACCCATCGGAACGCTCCCTTAGGATATAGGTGGCGGGCAAAACTCGGAAACGGTCAACCACGCCCTCGTTGCCTCCTCACCCCCTCCTCCCCCCCAGGTGCGGTAGTTCACGGCACGCGTTCTTTCTCCACCTGCAGCCCCTCGGCCTCCAGACATTCTGTGAGACCGTAAGCCAGCTGAGTACGACGGAAAGGTGGCCTGGAGGCATATGTTGCCCAATTTGAAATGCTGCATCTCTGCCCAGGGGCTGGAGCCAGGAAGAGAAGGCCCTGCAACTGGTAAACAGCGCCTAAGGGCCCCGCGGTGGAATGTGGGGCATCTGCGGCATCCCAACATCCTCTACACCAGCGTTGGCAGAGGCTTTGAAAAACGCCGCGTTTCGGGCACCACACCAGGCTGAGGGTTTGTTTTTCTGTTTTTTTTCTGCTATATCGAAAGCACACTGAAGAAGCGGACTTGTGAGCGTGGCGAGCACTTTGTCCCAGCGGCGCAGGATGTGGAGGCGCTGGTTAAGGCAGGTCGTACCCTGCGGCTCTGGGAAAGAGATGATCGTGGTCCTGGCACGTGATTTCTTTTGTTGACGCTTTACAGGACCAGCAGCTGCAAATCTACGTCAAGGCAGGCACACCCTGAGGACCTGCAGTGGGCGCTGGCGAGGGCCTTGGAGGTCGAGGCTTGCTGAAGGCAACGAGTGGCCTAGGGCCAGGCTGCCTCGCCCCGCCGTGACCTCGGGCCGGAAGGCTAAAGTGGAGAAAATAGCATGAGGAAGGTGAGCCCGCGACTTTCCAAGGCTGTGTTGGGGCGGCTGCGGAAGGTAGGGACAGAATTGAGTCAGTGTCAGAGGGAGCGCGAGAAAACGTCCTCCAAACCGACGATTTGATGCCTTCCCAGCAGTGTGCAAGGACTGTGGTAGGTATGGGTCACCATCCGATGCATGTCTAAGGCCTAAGGAGTGGTACAAGGCGGGGGAAAACTTGGGAGAAGGGAGCCGAAACCAGCGTCTTCGGTTCCCGGGCCCGACTTGGGTAAGCTGCGTTCGAACCAGCAAGATGCAGTTGAAGGGCTCAAGATGGGAAGCCATGCCGCCTGACAGTGGACACTGGGGTGGACGACCCTAGTGCGCCTGATATGTTGGCCACTAGCGGACGCCAGACGCACCACAGAGCTGTGTGGTGTCACGGGAGGCATTGTGTGCAGCTCAAGGGGCCAGTGGAGGCTCGTATTGGCGTGGGGGCAGCACTGTTGCAGCGGCTGGCCGGGTGTATGTGGTCGGATTGGACAGCAACGTTTGCTGGGCCTGTGATACCTGACGCAGAGTAGCAAGGCGTGTTCCGACCTTGGACGGAAGATGGAGAGGGTTGCACGCGTGAAGAGGGCCCTTGCTTCCAGAGGTGGCTGTGCTAGAGGTAGTTACAGCTGAGCGAATGCACCTTGCCCCCAGGACAGGTCTAGAATCCGGTTGTCCCGACGGTCAAGATGATGCGTTTGGAGTAAGAGGGCCTCGTGGAGCCCAACCAAAAAAGCAGCTGGCTGATGGCGTAGCTGTTGGGCGGAGCCTTGTTGGTACCAGGGGAGGGGTTAGTTACATTGTTGGTAGCTAACTTCCGATAAGGTCCCAGAAGGTGCCAAGTGTTACAAAGCTGGGCACTTGTGAGGAAGTGGAACATCAGAAGAGTCATCGGGGAGCAGGAGTTGGTTGGGTGGGCCGTTGCCTGACTTCCTCGAAGGACTTGGCCATGGGCGTTACCAGGGCAAGGAAGATTGACTCCTGGGGCCATGGTGAAAAAAGAAGATGACGTTAGCCCAGTAGCGGCGAATGCAGGACGGGCAGACGCTGACCGAGATGAGGACGAGCATTTGGGACGTGAGGTCGATGTGCAACAGACTTCAATGGTGACCATGAGCCAGGTCTTGGGACAGGAGATACCCCTCTGGGGCAACTTGCCACATCACCGCTGCCACACCTCCAGAGCGGACCCAGCGAGAGCGAAGAAAGCCGCGCTGGATGAAAGATTTTTGTGTTTTCTAGAACTGATTTTTTATTTAAATTTTCGGTAGTTTGTTTCAGGTGAGATATGCAGAGCAGACGGGTCGTCTGATTGATAGGGGGGGATCGTGCTACGCCAGTGGGTCTTTGTCTCTGTGCGAAACATGTGTTAACATGAAAAAAAGGATGACCTGGGCATGTGTTAACAGAAGGGACCTGGGCTAAACATGACGCAATGGCTTGTGAGCAAGAGGAAGCGGAGGAACAAGCCAGGAGAGACGCGGTTGGGTTGCTGTCCTCGTGGAAGACCTGTGTGTGCCACTCTGTTGTGACCTGATATAACTTTGTATTGCCCTGTTATAAGCTGTATCGTGCAGTGTGGCATGCTGGTTCCCCCCTGTATTGGCCTATAGAAAAGTGTACGGGTCAATAAAATTGGGTAAATAAAAGAAATGACTGTTAATTTGTGTTTACTTCGTGCCCTGCATCGCCACTGGCGTTTCCCTCGTGGGGTTCTGGACCGCTCGTGGTGTTCGGTGACTCTTGGAGCTGTTCAAGTGTTCACGACCCTGTAATAACCCACGGCCGTCTGCCTAGCCTCCCTTCTGTTGTGGCAGAGAGACCGCTCGGTCGGCCGGAACAAAATAATAATGCTAGTGTTTGTAATATTGTTATTAGTATAGTATTGTTGCTTATATCATTATTATTATTTGTACTGGTAGTATAATGCAAAAATAATTATTATAAACATAATAATTACATGTAATAACGATACTAATTAAGATAATGATATAAAATAATTATATAAAATCGTTATTATTGTTATATTATGTTATTACATCATATTGTTGTGGTTATTAGTATTATTGCAAAAATATATTTAACTATAAATCCAATATTGCACTTAATAATGATAACACTTGCAAGAATGTGATAAGAATTGCAATTAATGATGAATAATTAATTGCATAATGATGATAATGCTGGATGATAATGATGATGATGGATTAATGATGATGATAACGATTAATTAATGATGATAATCATGATATGATGTGATAAGAAACAGGGAATTGTGTCCATATATAATATAAAAAAGAATAAGAAATACATCCCAAAAGTCGAAAAAATGCGGCAAAATCTAGCGAAATATACCCTTTGAGGGAGTATACTCCAAAAGTGGGTACGTTTTTCATTTCTTTGGTGATTTCGGCAATTATAGGGTAATAATTGATAATAATTACCGAATGTATTACTCATAACAATAATGATGACAAAAGTGAGAATAAAGAGAATTTTTATAACATTTGAAATATTATCGAATATATATTATTATTATTATTATTATTATTATAATTTATTATTCTTTATTATTATTATTAGTTATTATTATTATTATTTCATTATTATGATATTATTACTATTATCTTAATTAATTATATTATTTTACCAAAAATCTATTACAACTGTATAATAATACAATAATAATTATAAGTATAAGTATAATAATAATAATGTTAGTGATTATAATGTTGTTAATTAGTATTATTATTTTATTATTATCATTATTATTATTTGTACGGTGTATAATTGCTAAAATAATTATATAACAGTAATAATAACTGTAATAACGATACTAATTAAGATAATGATATAATAACTTATTATAAAAATCGTTATTATTGTTATTATTATTGTTATTCCATCAATTGTTGGGTATTAGTATATTGCAAAAAATATATACTATAACTCAATAATGGCATAATAATTATAACAATTGCAAGAATGATGATAAGAATTGCAATTAATGATGATAATGATGATGATAATGAGGATGACAACGATACTAATTATGATAATCATGATAATGATGATGATACTACAGGATTGTGTCCATATATAATATAAAAAGGTATAAGAAAAACATTCCCAAAAGTCGAAAAACGCGGCAAAATCTACCGAAATGTATAGCCATTGAGAGCATACTCCAAATTGAATATTTTTCAATTTCTTGGGTGATTTCGGCAATTATTAGGGTAATAAGATAATAATTACCGGAATTGTATGAATCATAACAAATAATGATGATAAAAGTGAGAATAAGAGAATTTTGATAACATTTGAATATTATGAATATATTATTATCATATTATTATTATTATGATTATATTAGTATATTATTATTATTATTATTATTAGTACTATTAACTTAATATTAGTATTATTGCCAAAACATCTATTATAACTGTAATAATAACAAAATAATAATAAGTATAAGTATAATAATAATAATGCTAATGGTTTAATATTATTATTATTATTATTGTTATATTGTCATTATTTCTTATTTGTACTGGTAGTATAATTGCAATAAAATTATTATAACAGTTAATAATTTCAGTAATAACCCGATACTAATAAGAAATGATTTAAATAATTTTATTAAAATTCGTTATTATTGTTATAATTATTGTTATTACTATCATTATTGTTGTGGTTATTAGATTATTGCAAAAAATATATACTATAAAACATAAATAATTGGCAACAATATTGATAACCCCCCTTCCAATCGCACTAATGATGGATAATAATTGCAATAAAGGATGATCATGATGATGAGAATGATGATAATGATGATGATAAACGCTAATAATGATGATAATCATGATAATGATGATGATAATAACAGGAATTTGTTCCATATATACTATAAAAAAGGTATAAGAAAAACATTACCATCGCAGTCGAAAAAAAAAGCGCAAAATCTAGGGCGAAAAAAATTGCAATAATTGCAATAATTGCAATCAATGATGGAGTATACTCCAAAATGACGTTTTTTCGTATTTCTTTGTGATTTCGGCAATTATTAGGGTAATAATGATAATAATTCCCAGGAATTATTAATCATAACAATAATGATTTATTATAAAAGTGAGAATAAAGAGAATTGTCATAACATTTGAATATTATTTTATTATTATTATTATTATTATTATTATATTATTATTATTTATTGATTACTATATCTTAATTATTAGGTAATAGTGCCAAAAATTATTATAACTGTAATAATAACAATAATAAGAATAAGTATAAGTATAATAATAATACTGCGAGTGGTTTTATTATTGTTATTATTATTATTATTGTTATATTATCATTATTATTATTTGTACTGGTAGTATAATTGCAAACATAATTTATTATAACGGAATAATTACAGTAAATAACGATTCTAATTAAGATAATGAATAAACAATTATTAAAAAATCTTTATTATTGTATTACTATCATTATTGTGGGTGGGGTTATAGTAGTATTGCACAAAAATATACTAAACTCCAATAATTGCAATAATAATGAAAAAATTGCAATAATGGTATGATAATAATTGCAATAATGATGATTAATGATGATGATAACGATAATAATAATGATAATCGATAATGATGATGATAATAACAGGAATGTTGTCCATATATAATATAAAAAAGGTATAAGAAAAACATTCCTCAAAAATCCCCCTCAAAGCGGCAAAATCTAGCGAAATATAGCCTTTGAGAGTATACTCAAAAGACTTCTTTCGAGTCTTTGGTGATTTCGGCAAATATTAGGGTAATAATGATAATAATTAACCAGAACTTTGTTAGTATCCATAAACAATACTGATGCATAAAATTGAGAATAAAGAGGAATTTGATAACATGTGAATATTATTATTTATTATGATTATATTATTATTAGTAGTTAGTAGTAGTAGTAGTAGTAGTAGTAGTATTGTAATTACTAGTAATATTGCCAAAAAAATCGATTAAACGTAATAATTTTAACAATAATAATAATACGATATGTTATAATAATAATGCTAGTGATATAATATTTTATTAGTATTATTTATTGTATATTATCATTATTATTATGTACTGGTAGGATAATTGCAAAAATATTATTTAAACAGTAATAATACAGTAATAACGATTACTAATTAGATAATTAGATATAATAATTATTATAAAATCGTTATTATTGTTATTATATTGTATTACTATCATTATTGTTGTGATTATTAGTATTATTGCAAAAATCTATACTATAACTCCAATAATGCAATAATAATGAAAACAATTGCAATAATGATAATAATAAAGCAATAATGATGATAATGATGATGATAATGATGATAATGATGATGGGTAACGATAATAATGATGATAATCATGATAATGATGATGATAATAACAGGAATTGTGTCCATATATAATATAAAAACGGTTTAAAAAAAAATTCCCAAAAAATTTAAAAAAGCGGCAAAATCTAGCAAAATTTTGCCCTTTTTTGAGTAAACTCCAAAATGACGTTCTTTCGATTTTTTTTTTGTGATTTCGGCAATTATTAGGGTAATAAATATAATTACCAAAAATTGTATTAATATAACAATTTTGATGATAAAAAATGAGAATACAGAGAATTTTGATAACATTTCAAATATTATTATTATTATTATTATTATCATTATTATTATTATTATACTATTATCTTAATTATTAGTATTATTTGCCAAAACATCTATTATAACTGTAATAATAACAATAATAATAATAAGTATAAGTATAAAATAATAATGCTAGTGGTTATAATATTGTTATTAGTATTATTATTGTTATTATTATCATTATTATTATTTGTTTCTGGTAGTATAATTGCAAAAATAAATTATTATAACGGGAAAAATTACAGTAAAAACGATAGTAATTAAGATAATGATATAAATAAATATTATAAAATCGTTATTATTGTTATTATTTTTGTTATTACTATCATTATTGTTGTGGTTATTAGTATTATTGCAAAAAATATTACTATAAACTCCAATAATTGCAATAATAATGATAACAATTGCAATAATGATGATAATAATTGCAATAATGATGATAATGATGATGATAATGATGATAATTCATGATGACAACGATAATAATGATGATTATCATGATAATGATGATGATAATAACAGGAATTGTGTCCATATATGATATAAAAAGGTATAAGAAAAACATTCCCAAAAGTCGAAAAACCGGCAAAAACTAGCGAAATATAGCCTTTTGAGAGTATACTCCAAAATGACGTTTTTTCAATTTCTTTTGTGATTTCTGCAATTATTAGGGTAATAATAATAATAATTACCAGAATTGTATTAATCATAAAAATAATCATGATAAAAGTGAGAATAAAGAGAATTTTGATAACATTTCAATATTATTATTATTATTATTATTATCATTATTATTATTATTATTACTATTATCATTATTATTATTTGTACTGGTAGTATAATTGCAAAAATAATTATTATAACATAATAATTACAGTATAACGATAGTAATTAAGATAATGATATAAATAATTATTATAAAATCGTTATTATTGTTATTATTATTGTTATTACTATCATTATTGTTGTGGTTATTAGTATTATTGCAAAAATATATACTATAACTCCAATAATTGCAATAATAATGATAACAATTGCAATAATGATGATAATAATTGCAATAATGATGATAATGATGATGATAATGATGATAATCATGGATACAACGATAATAATGATGATTATCATGATATGATGATGATAATAACAGGAATTGTGTCCATATATGATATAAAAAGGTATAAGAAAAACATTCCCAAAAGTCGAAAAACGGCAAAATCTAGCGAAATATAGCCTTTTGAGAGTTATACTCCAAAATGACGTTTTTTCAATTTCTTTGGTGATTTCGGCAATTATTAGGGTAATAATAATAATAATTACCAGAATTGTATTAATCATAACAATAATCATGATAAAAGTGAGAATAAAGAGAATTTTGATAACATTTGAATATTATTTAATATTATTATTATTATTATTATTATTATTATTATTATTATTATTATTATTATTATTACTATTACCTTAATTATTAGTATTATTGCCAAAAAATCTATTATAACTTTAATAATAACAATAATAATAATAAGTATAAGTATAATAATAATAATGCTAATGGTTTTAATATTGTTATTATTATTATTATTATTGTTATTATTATCATTATTTTTGCGGTTATTAGTATTATTGCAAAAATATATACTATAACTCCAATAATTGCAATAATAATGATAACAATTGCAATAATGATAATAATAATTGCAATAATGATGATAATGATGATGATAATGATGATAATGATGATGATAACGATAATAATGATGATGATCATGATAATGATGATGATAATAACAGGAATTGTGTCCATATGTAATATAAAAAATGTATAAGAAAAACATTCCCAAAAGTCGAAAAAGCGGCAAAATCTAGCAAAATATAGCCTTTTGAGAGTACACTCCAAAATGACGTTTTTTCGATTTCTTTGGTGATTTCGGCAATTATTAGGGTAATAATGATAATAATTCCCAGAATTGTATTAATCATAACAATAATGATGATAAAAGTGAGAATAAAGAGAATTTTGATAACATTTGAATATTATTATTATTATTATTATTATTATTATTATTATTATTATTATTATTATTATTATTATTATTAATATCTTAATTATTAGTAATATTGCCAAAAAATCTGTCATAACTGTAATAATAACAATAATAATTATAAGTATAAGTATAATAATAATAATGCTAGTGGTTTTTATATTGTTATTAGTATTATTACTGTTATTATTATCATTATTATTATTTGTATTGGTAGTATAATTGCAAAAATAATTATTATGACAGTAATAATTACAGTAATAACGATACTAATTAAGATAATGATATAAATAATTATTATAAAATCGTTTATTATTGTTATTATTATTGTTATTACTATCACTATTCTTGTGGTTATTAGTATTATTTCAAAAATATATACTATAACTCCAATAATTGCAATAATAAGGATAACAATTGCAATAATGATGATAATAATTACAATAATGATGATAATGATGATGATAATTGATGATAATAGATGATGATAACGATATAATGATGATAATCATGATAATGATGATGATAATAACAGGAATTTTGTCATATATAATATAAAAAAGGTATAAGAAAAAATTCCCAAAGTTAAAAAGCGGCAAAATCTAGCGAAATATAGCCTTTTGAGAAAACACTCCAAAATGACGTTTTTTCGATTTCTTTGGTGATTTCTGGCAATTATTACGGTAATAATGATAATAATTACCAGAATTGTATTAATCATAACAATAATGATGATAAAGTGAGAATAAAGAGAATTTTGATAACATTTGAATATTATTAATATTATTATTATATTATTATTATTATTATTATTATTATTATTAATTATTATTATATTATTATTGTTATTACTATTATTTTAATACTAGTATTATTACAAAAATAAATATTATAATAGTAATAATGATAGTAATAACGATACTAATTGAGATAATGATATAAATAATTATTATAAATCGTACTATTGTTTTATTATTGTTATTACTATCATTATTGTTGTGGTTATTAGTATTATTGCAAAAATATATACTATAACTCCAATAATTGCAATAATAATGATAACAATTGCAATAATGATGATAATAATTGCAATAATGATGATGATAATGATGATAATGATGATAATGATGATGATAACGATAATAATGATGATAATCATGATAATGATGATGATAACAACAGGAATTGTGTCAATATATATTATAAAAAGGGTATAAGAAAAACATTCCCAAAAGTCGAAAAAGCGGCAAAATCTAGCGAAATATAGCCTTTTGACAGTATACTCCTAAATGACGTTTTTTTTTTATTTCTTTGGTGATTTCGGGAATTATTAGGGTAATAATGATATTAATTACCAGAATTGTATTAATCATAACAATAATGATGATAAAAGTGAGAATAAAGAGAATTTTGATAACGTTTGAATATTATTAATATTATTATTTATATTAATTAAATTATTATTATTATTATTATTATTATTATTATTATTATTATTATTATTATTATTATTATTATTACTATTATCTTAATTATTAATATTATTTCCAAACAATTTATTATAAATGTAATAATAACAATAATAATAATAAGTATAAGTATAATAATAATAATGCTAGTGGTTATAATATTGTTATTAGTATTATTATTGTTATCATTATCATTATTATTATTGTACTGGTAGTATAAATGCAAAAAAAATTATTATAACAATAATAATAACAGTAATACAAATAATACTAATTAAAATAATGATATAAATAATTATTATAAACGTTACATTGTTTACTATCATTATTGTTATGGTATTAGTAATATTGCAAAATATTACTATCACTCTAATAATTTTCAATAATAATGATAACAATTGCAATAAGATGATAATAATTCAATAATGATGATAAGATGAGATATGATGATAATGAGATAATGAGATGATAACGATAATAATGATGATAACGTAATAATTATGATAATCTGATAATGATGATGATAATAAAGGAATTGTGTCCATATATAATATAAAAAAGTATAGAAAACATTCCAAATGTCGAAAAGCGGAAAATCTAGCGAATGTCCCTTTTGAGAGTTACTCCAAATGACGTTTTTCGATTTGGTGATTTCGGCATATTAGGGTAATATGATAATAATTACAAGAATTGTTAATCATAACAATATGAGATGAATGAGAATAAAGAGAATTTTGATACATTTGAATATTATTAATATTATTATTATTATTATTATTATTATTAATTAATTATTATTATTTATTATAATATTATTAATTTATTATAATTATTATATAATTATTACATTTCTTGATTATTGTATTACTAAAAAACATTATAAATGTAATAATACAAAATAATATAAGTATAGTTAAATAATATGCTAGTGTTATAATATGTATAGTATTATATTGTTATTATTATCATTATATTATTTGTCTGTAGTATAATTGCAACAATAATTATTAACAGTAAAAATACAGTAATAACGAGACTATTAAATAATGATATAAATATTATTATAAATTGTTGTTATTATTATTGTTATTACTACATTATGTTGTAGTTATTAGTTTATTGCAAAATATTACTATAACTTCATATTGCATAATAATGATAACAATGCATAATGATGATATAATGCAATAATATGATAATGATGATGAATGATGATATGATGATGATAAAGATAATAATGATGATAATCATGATAATGATGATGATAATAACAGGAATTGTGTCCATATATATTATAAAAAAGGTATAAGAAAAACATTCCCAAAAGTCGAAAAAGCGGCAAAATCTAGCGAAATATAGCCTTTTGAGAGTATACTCCAAAATGACGTTTTTTTCGATTTCTTTGGTGATTTCGGCAATTATTAGTGTAATAATGATAATAATTCCCAGAATTGTATTAATCATAACAATAATGATGATAAAAGTGAGAATAAAGAGAATTTTGATAACATTTGAATATTATTATTATTATTATTATTATTATTATTATTATTATTACTATTATTACGACTATTATCTTAATTATTAGTAATATTGCCAAAAAATCTATCATAACTGTAATAATAACAATAATAATAATAAGTATAAGTATAATAATAATAATGGTAGTCGTTTTTATATTGTTATTAGTATTATTATTGTTATTATTATCATTATTATTATTTGTATTGGTAGTATAATTGCAAAAATAATTATTATAACAGTAATAATTACAGTAATAACGATACTAATTAAGATAATGATATAAATAATTATTATAAAATCGTTATTATTGTTATTATTATTGTTATTACTATCATTATTGTTGTGGTTATTAGTATTATTGCAAAAATATATACTATAACTCCAATAATTGCAATAATAATGATAACAATTGCAATAATGATGATAATAATTGCAATAATGATGATAATCATGATGATAATGATGATAATGATGATGATATCGATAATAATGATGATAATCATGATAATGATGATGATAATAACAGGAATTGTGTCCATATATAATATAAAAAAGTTATAAGAAAAACATTCCCAAAAGTCGAAAAAGCGGCAAAATCTAGCGAAATATAGCCTTTTCAGAGTATACTCCAAAATGACGTTTTTTCGATTTCTTTGGTGATTTCGGCAATTATTAGGGTAATAATGATAATAATTACCAGAATTGTATTAATCATAACAATAATGATGATAAAAGTGAGAATAAAGAGAATTTTGATAACATTTGATATTATTATTAATATTATTATTATTATTATTATTATTATTATTATTATTATTATTATTAACATTATTATTATTTGTACTGGTAGTATAATTGCAAAAATAATTATTATAACAGTAATAATTACAGTAATAACGATACTAATTAAGATAATGATATAAATAATTATTATAAAATCGTTACTATTGTTATTACTATCATTATTGTTGTGGTTATTAGTATTATTGCAAAAATATATACTATAACTCCAATAATTGCAATAATAATGATAACAATTGCAATAATGATGATAATAATTGCAATAATGATTATAATGATGATGATAATGATGATAATGATGATAATGATGATGATAACGATAATAATGATGATAATCATGATAATGATGATGATAATAACAGGATTTGTGTCCATATATAATATAAAAAGGTATAAGAAAAACATTCCCAAAAGTCGAAAAAGCGGCAAAATCTAGCGAAATATAGCCTTTTGAGAGTATACTCCAAAATGACGTTTTTTCGATTTCTTTGGTGATTTCGGCAATTATTAGGGTAATAATGATAATAATTACCAGAATTGTATTAGTCTTAACAATAATGATGATAAAAGTGAGAATAAAGAGAATTTTGATAGCATTTGATAATTATCAATATTATTATTATTATTATTATTATTATTATTATTATTATTATTATTATTATTATTATTATTATTATTATTATTATTATTATTACTATTATCTTAATTATTAGTATTATTGCCAAAAAATCTAATATAACTGTAATAATAACAATAATTATAATAAGTATAAGTATAATAATAATAATGCTAGTGGTTATAATATTGTTATTAGTATTATTATTGTTATTATTATCATTATTATTATTTGTTCTGGTAGTATAATTGCAAAAATAATTATTATAACAGTAATAATTACAGTAATAACGATACTAATTAAGATAATGATATAAATAATTATTATAAAATCGTTATTATTGTTATTATTATTGTTATTACTATTGTGGAGGTTCTTCAAACCTCGCCTCAGAGAGACACAGCAGAATCCAGATGGGGTGTCCAGATCTCCTTTTTATTTTCAATAGCGTTTTACCCCTGCTCACTTTTAGTTAAGTTTCCCTTTATTTTATCTCATTTTCTAAGTCGAGTGTATCACGTTTTCTGTGTTTTATTTCGTTCTCTTAAGTAATGATTGATGTCTTTTAATTTTTTAGTTCTTAAAGGTTGCCTCCGTACTATTTTATTTAGTGTTTTTAATCACTTTGATCGTCATTTTTATTGTTCTTTTTTAAATTAAGATTTATTTTTCGTATTCTTATTTTAGCATTTTATTCGATTTATAGACGAGAATACCGGGTTTGTCCTTTTTATATTGTAAACTTGTCTTTTTATTGTATGTATTTGTATTTTGATTTTTATGATTTTACCATATAAATGTTTTTATTCATGTTTTACGTTACTGACATCGTCTTTTTAGCGATGTCAATGACGTCAGTACTTTTTAATAAGCTTTATTTTTCAATGGTTTTAATTATTTGTCTTAGCCTTTTAACTTTTTTTATCATTCTCGTTTAATTTTGTACATACCATGTATTTTTCATATTTTAATTATGTTTATTATTGAATTTTGTGAAAATGAAGGCAGTGACGTCATCAATGTCACGCGACGTCCGTGTATAAATACGGAACCGTGGAACAATAAAAGGGAGATCTATCTGAAACTGTGTTTGTGTCACCCCCTCTGGATTTACTTCAGCCTGAGACGTCAGCAGAACAAAGGTTGTACTGAGCAGACTTCCCGTTACTTGCCTAAGTCATTTGCTGGACGTTGTCTTTTATGTTTTGTTTTATTATGTTTTTATTGTTTTAAGTGCTTTAGATGTATTTTACGCCGAAGCCCTTCAGGATTCGGCTCTTCCCACTTCGTTTCTTTTAAACCTTCAGTCCCCTTTTAAGTCTAATAGTTAATATTTTATTTTTTTTTAAGTAAGTTACCGTAACTTTATTTTTCTTATCCTGTATTTTAGTAAATTAACGTAATTTTAGTATGTGTTCTTCTTTTACATTTTATGCCTTAAGCAGTTTTATCATTTCAGTATCTTTTAAGTTCTTTTATTTGTCATGTTTTAAATGATAGGCTGAGCCACAAGGACTTCGTATCATATTTCTCCGCTCAGGGTACATGTCAAGCCTGCGTAGGATCCTGGGTCACTGCCCGCTACCATTTTACAGGCCCAGGATCTGTATCAAGTTATTCAGGGGAGTGAACGGGACCCTTATTTGCGTCCCTAAGCCGTTCTCGCTTCACGAGAGGCTTCAGCTCGCTTCATGAGGCTGGGGTTAAAGTCGGGCTCCTCGTTACGGACCAACAACCATCCTTACAATTTGGTGGCTAACGGTGGGATGTACCTTTAATGAGCATCGATCAGGAGAAAATTTCGAAGTTCCTTGTAGGCTGAGAACGTCCGGCACATTCAGTTACTTCCTGTCAGGCTATATCATGCCTATCACGAACATTGTACCTCCTGCGGGAGTCTTAGGAGAGCCACTTTGTTATGTATTCTGTGTCCTTTCTTTTTTTTCAGTGATATCATAAATGTGTAGTTTTCAAGAGCGTGGCCTTTTCTTACAGCATAATTCTCTTCTCTTGCAGAGTTAGATTTATGTGTCTAAATACCCGCTCGCCCAGCTAGGCTTGTTTAGTGGCTCTCGTTAGTTTTAGGGACACTGTATGCCTCTGTTTTGTCTATAATTCTCATTCGCCAGTTCCCTGGATCATACAGTGACTTGTGTAAGTGATTTTTGTTCAGTGCAGTGCCTTTGTGAAAGGTGCAGTGACTTTGTTAAAAGTGTAATGTCAGTCTACTAGTGCAGTGTTCTTTTTAAAGTGGTACAGTGATGAGTTAAAGGTGCAAGGACATTGAAAAGAAAATGCAGTAACGGGTTTGTGAATAGTATGAGTCTATGAACATTGAAAAGTGCCTAAACAGTGTATTTTTATGAGTGCAGTGAGCATTTTAAAACCGTATTAGGTGGTTAACGAACATTGCAAAAGTTTTGTGAATAGTGCTAGAGTGCTTCTTGATTGTGTTGGCGGCGCATTGTATACAGAATGCCCAAAGGCAAGAACACGGGAAATCGTAGGAATTTACGATCTTCCAGCCACCCTAGTTCCCGTGACCGTTCTCCGGTAACAGGCTTGTCTATCTCTGTCGATCAGCTCCCTATAGTCGTGGGCGGCTCAAATCCGGAAGTACAGGAAGCTGTGAGAGCCATGGAGGGAGAGGTTACCGTGCTAGCCCAAATCCTTGACAAGATCGAGGCCTTGTCTACTGAGCTTGGAGAAATAAAGGCACAGACACAGCAATTTAACGACAGGCTTGCTCGTCAGGAAGAAGCTGTGTCTCGTCCTCGACAGACAGATGGAGAGGTCGAAGTTCTTCAGCCCCAGGAGCCTCCTGCTAGTGTTCAGCGAGATAAGGAAATAGAAAATTTACGACGGCAATTAGCTGAAAAGGAGTTTGAACTCGAACGAGAGAGGCATCAAAACAGGGAGAGACGTGTTTTGCAGCCACCAGAAGCACATCTCCACCTCTCTGACAACTCCGGAGTTTATATTCAGAGGCAGATTTCTGATCAGCTTCCTCCAGACCCCCAGCCACGTAGTTCTCGATTGCTTCAGGGTGCACAGCAACTAACAGCTACAATGCAGCATGGGCCTCTGAATAGCCATTCCACATCTCAAGACCATACTTCAGCTGTGTCCTATGTTGTAGCCAGGGAGTCGGTCCCCCATTTTAAAGGAGACACTTCAGCATCTCAGCCGCTGAAAAGGAACCAGGAAGTGGAAGCCTGGATTCGCTCCATTGAAAACCTCGTGAAACCACCTACTGACGAGGCTTACATTCAGGCTGCACGAGCAAACTGTCGAGGTCCAGCAGAGCTTATTATAAACTCTCCCCTGTTCGACTACATCCGAGACTGGGAGACGTTTAAGGCCTCTCTACGCACCAAGTTTAGGGGAACCTACACGTCTGCTGATTTTTATAAGGTGCTCTACGAGAACAGGATGACTTCAGTGCAGGCACCCATGGATTTTTATCTCCAGTTGGAAGGGCACGTTTACCAAGGGTATCGTGATCATCGAGAAGCCATAGGTGAACCCTCCGAGCTTGTTCGTCGGGTTTTCCTCTCTGGTATCCCATCCTGGCTGAGGGTCTTCTTGGCTCTCAAAGATGATTGCTCACCCATGCAGCTTGCAGAAGCAGCCCAGAGGATATGGAACTCCAGGAATGGGATCAGGCATGAGTCGGCTACACAACACCAGTCCCCAAATGAGTTCCTAGATGACCGTGACCACCACCGTTATCCTGATCGCCCACCAAGAGCCCGGGACTTGTACGCTTGCCCCATAGCTGCACAGGTGAAGAGCCCACAACCTGCTCCATCCCGTGATCTCTGGTGTAGCTTCCATGGAACAACCACCCACAACATCTCAGAGTGCCGAGCAGCTTCTAATGCAGCTTCCACCCGGAACAGACCCCATACTCTCAGAGACATCATCTGTTACCGTTGCCGGAGATCTGGGCACATGGCCAGACAATGTCCCTTTCCGACTGGCCAGCAAGAAGCCCCCGGTCCAGCTGGCAGAGTTACAGAAGGGGGCAATAACTTCCACCTATACACAGACAGAAACCGTAACCCCACAGATAGCCATGTTGAGTTCCCCCAGGTTGTCAGGACGGCCTCTCGTGGGACTCAATATTAACGGCAAGATAACCCTGTGCTTTCTTGACACTGGATCTGAGGCCACGTTGATAAAGCCTAGTGTCATAGCTATGATCACGTCTTGCCAAAAGCTTCAGCACAAACCCTCCAACAAGATTCTCCGAGGAGTAACAGGGCAACCACTTCATGTGTCTGCTGAGGTGACACTTCATTTTCATATGGCTGATGATTCCACCATCGTTCATCAGGCCAGTGTGGTTGACGTTTCCTTCCCAGGTGACATTCTTATTGGGACGGATCTCCTCAGGCGGCTGGACTTTACTTTCTCCTCTGAAGCCTTAACTGGGAATGCCACCATTACTCTGCAGGGACACACGTTCTCAGTTGTCTACACTAATGCAGAGTCTCTCAAGATTTGCTGCATCAAACCCCTGTCACCCACAGAAGTTGCCAGTGAAGATGCACCAGAGTCTAACCAAGATTCCCCGGCAGTTGCAGCAGTGCATCTTGTACACCGTGCAAATATTGCAGCTCACAGTGGCTGTTTTGTAGAAGGGTCTCTTTCGCGGAGTGGGCCAACCGATGGTGATGTCCTTGTAATTCCAACCATGCCAAAAGGACTTCTACCCCATGCTGTCACCAAAGTAAAGGATCGTCGGTGCTCCGTGTGGGTGGTGAACACAATGCCCAAACAGATGGTTCTCCACAATGGAACACGCCTTGGAACAGCTGAGCAGGTAGAAGCCATCTATAGCAATGACCCATCTCAACACCTGCCCGAAATGCCTGAGGAAGTCGTCGCCAGGCCCAACTACTGTCCTGTCGAGTCTGATTCCCTTGAAGATGGTAACAGTATCGACTTTGGGTGGGAAGAGGATGGCTTTGATCGACAGTATGGAGTGGAGGACTTCGGTTATAATGATGATGAGTTGGAGGTTGAACACGCACAGCTACCGCCATCCATTGCCATTGCCACCTGCGAAGCCGCCGAACTCCTGGAGCATGATGCATGTCAGAATGATCAGCCAGATCTAGGCCACCTTGAAGAACCCCAACGCCATAAGCTGACTGAACTGCTTTGTCGTTACAAGGGGCTCTTTGATGGTGGTGAGGAAGCGGTAGGTTTACTCCCTGGATTAAGCATCAAATCGATACAGGAGAAGCAAAGCCTGTTTGTATCCGACAATGGAGATTGCCTCACTCCACACGGCAAGTCATTCGAGAGCAATGTGACTCCATGCTTCGTACAGGGGTCATTGAGGAGTCGACATCACCCTGGATGAGCCCAGTTGTGCTAGTGAAGAAGAAAGGCGGAGGTCTCAGGTTCTGTGTTGACTACCGTGGCTTGAATGCAGTGACCAAGGGAGATACATATCCTCTGCCACTTATCAATGAACTCATCGATGAACTGGGACCAAAGAACATCTTTACCACACTAGATGCTCGTGCTGCGTACTGGAGTGTGGAAGTGGAAGAATCCGACCGGCCAAAGACGGCATTTTCAGATGGCTACCGACTCTTCCAGTTCTGCCGTCTTCCTTTTGGGTTATCGACAGCTCCAACCACATTCCAGAGAACAAGGAATGTCGTCCTATCATCAGTACTGGGACGTCATACCCTAGCCTACCTAGATGACGTCATCATCTACAGCCACAGCTTTGACCAGCACCTCCAACACCTTGATGAGACTTTACAGTTGCTCTCATTGGCTGGCCTAAAGCTGAGAAGTGTCAGTTTGCTGCGACAACCATAGACTTCCTCGGCTTTACGATTTCACCTGATGGAGTCTCCCCAAACAGAGATAAGGTGTTGGCTATCTCTAGCACACCTCCACCATGAACAGTTAGAGAAGTTCGACGTTTCCTAGGAGCAACAGGATTCTTCAGGAAGCATGTTCCTGGATATGCGACCCTAGCATCTCCATTACATCTGTTGCTGAAGAAAGATCAAGCTTGGACCTGGGGACCTGAACAACAAGCAGCATTTGAAACTTTGAAAGATAAGCTGATCTCTGCTCCTGTCTTACGCCAGCTTGACTTCTCCAAGGAATTCGAGCTTCACACTGATGCCTCTAGCATTGCATTAGGAGCCTGTCTCATGCAAAGGGATGACGACCATACACCAGCTGACAATCACAGAGCTCTCACCTGAAAACCTAGCAGAAGAACAGAAAGCAGATCCTCAGCTTGCAGAGATTTACATTTATCTGCAAGGGGGAAATGTACCAACAAAGAAACTTCCTCTTCCTCTTGCTGATTTTGAGCTGAAGGAAGGTGTTCTCTATCGGTTGAAGCACCTACCAGATCGGGTTACTTACCAACTAGTGGTTCCAGTCACTCTCCGAAACTCGGCATTAAAAGCATCGCACCTGCCTCCACTAGCCTCCCACCCAGGTATCCATCGAACATTTCAAAATGCAAGGTCAATGTTCTACTGGCCAAACATGCTGAAAGATGTAAGACATTATGTCGAGTGTTGTGAGATTTGCCAACAATCTAGAGGTGACAGGCAGAAAGTTCCTATGGCTGACACACCTTTGGCTAGATTTCCATTGGAACGAGTCTCGATGGACATTATGGACTTTGAGCCTAGCATTCCAGTCCGCTGGGCATTATCCATCATAGACCAGCATTCACGGTATTTGCAGATCATACCGCTGAGGAAAATTACTGCTGCCACTGTC
This sequence comes from Penaeus monodon, assembly GCF_015228065.2. Taxonomy (NCBI): domain Eukaryota; kingdom Metazoa; phylum Arthropoda; class Malacostraca; order Decapoda; family Penaeidae; genus Penaeus; species Penaeus monodon. Next base: position 74,663 of record NW_023652699.1, read on the forward strand.
CACCTAGCCTTTCTGGACCATTGGATAACCCTCTTTGGCCCTCCTAGGGTTATCCAGACCGACAATGGAGTCCAGTTTGTAAGTAACATGTTCCAGGAACTCACTAAATTAATACACGCCACGAACCACTACACCATTCGCTACCATCCTCAAGCAAATGGAATGATTGAGCGTACAAATCGTGTGGTGAAGTCTGCTCTTACCACATTAGTGAATGATCGCCCACGAACCTGGCACCAATTTGTTCCTGAGTTACGGCTGCAGATCAATTCGGCTATTCACCGGACGACTGGAGAGCAACCCCTGTATATACTAACAGGCCGCCATGCTAACTTCCAGATTGGTCTCACCAATGAAGCCGTGTTTGATGAAAACATAAATTTGCAAGCACGTTTACAAGAGGCCCGTCAAGCAGCTGTGAAAGCCTCAAAGGAAGCACGTCAAGTCTATGGAAAGCAGTACGACAAAGGAAAGAAGGTGGAATTCCAGCCGACTGAAGGTGCATTGGTGTGGTACTTTGAGCACAGGCACAAGATGGGCGGTCTACCTCCTCTAATTAAAATAATGATATAGATAATTATTATAATATCGTTATTATTGTTATTATTATTGTTATTTCTATTATTATTGCTGTTGTTATTAGTATAGTTGCAAAATTATATATTATAACTACAATAATTGCAATAATAATGATAATAATTGCAATAATGATGATAATAATTGCAATAATGATGATAATAATTGCAATAATGATGATAATGATGATAATGATGATAATGATGATGATAATGATAATATTGATGATAATCATGATAATAATGATGATAATAACAGGAATTGTCTCCATATATAATAAAAAAAGGTAAAAGAAAATAATTCCCAAAAGTCGAAAAAGCGGCAAAATCTAGCGAAATATAGCCTTTTGAGAGTATACTCCAAAATGACGTTTTTTCGATTTCTCTGATGATTTTGGAATTATTAGGGTAATAATGATAATAATTACCAAAATCGTATTAATCATGACAATAATGAGGATGAAAGTGAGAATAAAGAGAATTTTGATAACATTTGATGATTATTATTATTATCAATATTATCATTATTATTATTATTATTACTATTATTATTATTTATTATTATTATTATTATTATTATTATTATTATCATTATTATTATCATTATTATTATTATTATTGTAATATCGTTATTAATATTATTATTGTTATTATTATCATTATTATCATTTTTACTAGTAGTATAATTGAAAAAATAATTATTATAACAGTAATAATTACTGTAATAACGATATTAATTAAAATAATGATATAGATAATTATTATAATATCGTTATCATTGTTAATATTATTGTTATTTCTATTATTTATTGTTATTGTTATTAGTATAGTTGCAAAATTATATATTATAACTGCAATAATTGCAATAATAATTATAATAATTGCAATAATGATGATAATAATTGCAATAATGATGATAATAATTGCAATAATGATGATAATGATGATGATAATGATAATATTGATGATGACCATGATAATAATGATGATAATAACAGGAATTGTCTCCATATATAATAAAAAAAAGATAAAAGAAAATAATTCCCAAAATGCGAAAAAGCGGCAAAATCTAGCGAAACATAGCCTTTTGAGAGTATACTCCAAAATGACGTTTTTTCGATTTCTCTGATGATTTTGGCAATTATTAGGGTAATAATGATAATAATTACCAAAACCGTATTAATCATGACAATAATGAGGATAAAAGTGAGAATAAAGAGAATTTTGATAACATTTGATGATTATTAATATTATCAATATTATCATTATTATTATTATTATTACTATTATTATTATTATTATTATATTATTATTATTATTATTATTATTATTATTATTATTATTATTATTATTATTGTTATTATTATTATTGTTATTATTATTATTATTATTATTATTACTAGTAGTATAATTCCAAAAATAATTATTATAAAAGTAATAATTACTGTAATAACGATATTAACTAAAATAATGATATAGATAATTATTATAATATGTTTTATTGTTATTATTATTGTTATTTCTATTATTATTGTTGTTGTTATTAGTATAGTTGCAAAATTATATATTATAACTGCAATAATTGCAATAATAATGATAATAATTGCAATAATGATGATAATAATTGCAATAATGATGATAATAATGATAATGATGATGATAATGATAATATTGATGATAATCATGATAATAATGATGATAATAACAGGAATTGTCTCCATATATAATTAAAAAAAGGTAAAAGAAAATAATTCCCAAAAGTCGAAAAAGCGGCAAAATCTAGCGAAATATAGCCTTTTGAGAGTATACTCCAAAATGAAGTTTTTTCGATTTCTCTGATGATTTTGGAATTATTAGGGTAATAATGATAATAATTACCAAAATCGTATTAATCATGACAATAATGAGGATAAAAGTGAGAATAAAGAGAATTTTGATAACATTTGATGATTATTAATATTATCAATATTATCATTATTATTATCATTATTACTATTATTATTATTATTATTATTATTATTATTATTATTATTATTATTATTATTATTATTATTATTATTATTATTATTATTATTATTATTATTATAATATCATTATTAATATTATTATTGTTACTATTATCATTATTATCATTTTTACTAGTAGTATAATTGCAAAAATAATTATTATAAAAGTAATAATTACTGTAATAACGATATTAATTAAAATAATGATATAGATAATTATTATAATATCGTTATTATTGTTATTATTATTGTTATTTCTATTATTATTGTTGTTGTTATTAGTATAGTTGCAAAATTATATATTATAACTGCAATAATTGCAATAATAATGATAATAATTGCAATAATGATGATAATAATTGCAATAATGATGATAATAATTGCAATAATGATGATATTGATGATGATAATGATAATATTGATGATATTCATGATAATAATGATGATAATAACAGGAATTGTCTCCATATATAATAAAAAAAAGGTAAAAAAAAATAATTCCCAAAAGTCGAAAAAGCGGCAAAATCTAGCGAAATATAGCCTTTTGAGAGTATACTCCAAAATGACGTTTTATCGATTTCTCTGATGATTTTGGCAATTATTAGGGTAATAATGATAATAATTACCAAAATCGTATTAATTATGACATTAATGAGTATAAAAGTGAGAAGAAAGAGAATTTTGATAACATTTGATGATTATTAATATTATCAATATTATCATTATTATTATTATTATTACTATTATTATTATTATTATTATTATTATTATTATTATTATTATTATTATTATTATTATTATCATTATTATTATCATTATTATTATTATTATTATAATATCGTTATTAATATTATTATTTTATTATTATCATTATTATCATTTTTACTAGTAGTATAATTGCAAAAATAATTATTATAACAGTAATAATTACTGTAATAACGATATTAATTAAAATAATGATATAGATAATTATTAAATATCGTTATTATTGTTATCATTATTGTTATTTCTATTATTGTTGTTGTTGTTATTAGTATAGTTGCAAAATTATATATTATAACTGCAATAATTACAATAATAATGATAATAATTGCAATAATGATGATAATAATTGCAATAATGATGATAATAATTGCAATAATGATGATAATGATGATAATGATAATGATAATGATAATATTGATGATAATCATGATAATAATGATGATAATAACAGGAACTGTCTCCATATATAATAAAAAAAAGGTAAAAGAAAATAATTAACAGGAACCAAATCTAGCGAAATATAGCCTTTTGAGAGTATACTCCAAAATGACGTTTTTTCGATTTCTCTGATGATTTTGGCAATTATTAGAGTAATAATGATAATAATTACCAAAATCGTATTAATCATGACAATAATGAGGATAAAAGTGGGAATAAAGAGAATTTTGATAACATTTGATGATTATTAATATTATCAATATTATCATTATTATTATTATTATTACTATTATTATTATTATTATTATTATTATTATTATTATTATTATTATTGTTATTATTGTTATTATTATTATCATTATTATTATCATTATTATTATTATTATTATAATATCGTTATTAATATAAATATTGTTATTATTATCATTATTATCATTTTTACTAATAGTATAATTGCAAAAATAATTATTATAACAGTAATAATTACTGTAGTAACGATATTAATTAAAATAATAATATAGATAATTATTATAATATCGTTATTATTGTTATTATTATTGTTATTTCTATTATTATTGTTGTTGTTATTAGTATAGCTGCAAAATTATATATTATAACTGCAATAATTGCAATAATAATGATAATAATTGCAATAATGATTATAATAATTGCAATAATGGTTATAATAATTGCAATAATGATGATAATGATGATAATGATAATATTGATGATAATCATGATAATAATGATGATAATAACAGGAATTGTCTCCATATATAATAAAAAAAAAGGTAAAAGAAAATAATTCCCAAAAGTCGAAAAAGCGGCAAAATCTAGTGAAATATAGCCTTTTGAGAGTATACCCCAAAATGACGTTTTTTCGATTTCTCTGATGATTTTGGCAATTATTAGGGTAATAATGATAATAATTACCAAAATCGTATTAATCATGACAATAACGAGGATAAAAGTGAGAATAAAGAGAATTTTGATAACATTTGATGATTATTAATATTATCAATTTTATCATTATTATTATTATTATTACTATTATTATTATTATTATTATTATTATTATTATTATTATTATTATTATTATTATTATTATTATCATTATTATTATCATTATTATTATTATTATTATAATATCGTTATTAATATTATTATTGTTATTATTATCATTATTATCATCTTTACTAGTAGTATAATTGCAAAAATAATTATTATAACAGTAATAATTACTGTAATAACGATATTAATTATAATAATGATATAGATAATTATTAGAATATCGTTATTATTGTTATTATTATTATTATTATTTCTATTATTGTTGTTGTTGTTATTAGTATAGTTGCAAAATTATATATTATAACTGCAATAATTGCAATAATAATGATAATAATTGCAATAATGATGATAATAATTGCAATAATGATGATAATAAGTGCAATAATGATGATAATAATTGCAATAATGATGATAATGATGATAATAATGATAATATTGATGATAATCATGATAATAATGATGATAATAACAGGAATTGTCTCCATATATAA
>NW_023652699.1:82508-122533 GCF_015228065.2 Penaeus monodon
TAATTATTATAAAAGTAATAATTACTGTAATAACGATATTAATTAAAATAATGATATAGATAATTATCATAATATCGTTATTATTGTTATTATTATTGTTATTTCTATTATTATTGTTGTTGTTATTGGTATAGTTGCAAAATTATATACTATAACTGCAATAATTGCAATAATAATGATAATAATTGCAATAATGATGATAATAATTGCAATAATGATGATAATAATTGCAATAATGATGATAATGATGATGATAATGATAACATTGATGATAATCATGATAATTATGGTGATAATAACAGGAATTGTCTCCATATATCATAAAAAAAGGTAAAAGAAAATAATTCCCAAAAGTCGAAAAAGCGGCAAAATCTAGCGAAATATAGCCTTTTGAGAGTATACTTCAAAATGACGTTTTTTCGATTTCTCTGATGATTTTGGCAATTATTAGGGTAATGATGATAATAATTACCAAAATCGTATTAATCATGACAATAATGAGGATAAAAGGGAGAATAAAGAGAATTTTGATAACATTTGATGATTATTAATATTATCAATATTATCATCATTATTATTATTATTACTATTATTATTATTATTATTATTATTATTATTATTATTATTATTATTATTATATTATTATTATTATAATATCGTTTTCATATTATTATTGTTTTATTCATTATTATCATTTTTACTAGTAGTATATTGCAAAATAATATTATAAACAGAATAATTACTGTAATAACGATATTAATAAAATAATGACATAGATAATTATTATAATATCGTTATTAGTTATATTATTGTATTTCTATTATTATTGTTGTTGTTATTAGTATAGTTGCAAAATTAATATTATAACTGCAATAATTGCAATAATAATGATAATAATTGCGATAATGATGATAATAATGCAATAATGATATAATAATTGCAATAATATGATAATGATGATAATGATGATGATAATGATAATATTGATGATAATCATGATAATAATGATGATAATAACAGGAATTGTCTCCATATATTGTTATTGTTATTATTATTGTTATTACTATCATTATTGTTGTGTTTATTAGTATTATTGCAAAAATATATACTATAACTCCAATAATTGCAATAATAATAATAACAATTGTAATAATGATGATAATAATTGCAATAATGATGATAATGATGATGATAATGATGATAATTATGATAATGATGATGAAAACGATAATAATGATGATAATCATGATAATGATGATGATAATAACAGGAATTGTGTCCATATATACATATAAGAAAATTATATAATGTAAATAATATTCATTATTGTTATTATGTAACTATCATTATTGTTGTGGTTATTAGTATTATTGCAAAAATATATACTATAACTCCAATAATTGCAATAATAATAATAACAATTGTAATAATGATGATAATAATTGCAATAATGATGATAATGATGATGATAAATGATGATAATATGATAATGTATAAACGATAATAATGATTGATAATCATGATAATGATGATATATAACAGAATTGTGTCCAATATATAATACAAAAAGTAATAAGAAAATTATTATAAGTGATAATAAATAATCTAGTTATAATATTGGATATTAGTTTTTTATTTTTTATTTCATATTTTATGGTAATGTGTAATAATTCCAAAAGTATTATCATAAAAGTGAAAAGTAGAATAAGCAATTATAACTTTGAATATTATTGAATATAAAATATTATTATAATCTTATTATTGTTATTATTATTGATACTAATTATCTGGTATTAGTATTATTGAAAAATATATTATAACTGAATAATACAAAATAATATAACGAATAATGATGATAATAATCATAATGATGTTATAGATGTCATGTAGTATATCATTGATTATATATGATATAACAGGAATGTGTCCATTATAATATAAAAAAGTATAAAAAAACATTCCAAAAGTCGTAAAAAGCGGCAAAAATCTAGCAAAATATAAATTTTTGAGATAAACTCCAAATGACGTTTTTTTTCATTTCTTTGGTGATTCGCAATTATTAGGTAATAATGATAATAATTACCAAAATTGTATTAATCATAAAACAATAATGATGATAAAGTGAGAAATAAATGACAATTTATGATAACATTGATATTATTAATCATATTATATTATTATATTATAATCATTATTATTGTATTAGTATGATAATATACTTAATTTTAGTCATATTGCCAAAAATCATTATAATGGTATAAATAAACAATCCCAAAAGTAAAAAGCAAATCACATAATATTAATAATAAAATGCTAGTGTTTTGTATTGTCATTAGTATTTGCATTGTTTATTATTACATTATATTATTTAATAAGTATGATAAATTGGCAAAAAATTATTATAACAGTTAGAATTTCAGTAATAACGATACTATTACAGATAATGATATAAATAATTATTATAATATCGTTATTATTTTATTATATTATTGTTATTATATCATTAATTGTGTAGTTATTAGTATTATTGCAAAAATATATACTATATAACTCCAATAATAAAATATAATGATAACAATTAACAATAATGATTGATAGATAATTGCAATCAATATATATAAATGATGAAATGAAATAATATTATAACATTATGATAATAACGATACTAATAGATAATAATGAATAATGATGATGATAATAACAGAATTGTGTCCATATATGATATAAAAAGTGTATAAGAAAAAACAATCCAAAAGTTCGAAAAAGCGTCAAAATCTAAGCGATATATACTTTTGAAGAGTATACTAACAAAATGACTGTTTTTTCGATATTATTTGGTGATTTCGTTGGCCATTATTAGGGTAATAAGATAATACATTACCAGAATTGTATTAAAAATCATAACATAATGATAAAAAGTGAGATATAAAGAGAATTTTTATAACATTTGAATATTAGGTAATATTATTATTATTATCACATTATTATATTGATTTTTTATATTATTATTATTATTATTATTTTTTATTATTATTATTTATTATTATTATCTATTATTATTACTATTATCTTAATTATTAGTATTATTGCCAAAAAAATCTATTATAACGTAATAATAACAGTAATAACGATACTAATTAAGATAATGATATAAATAATTATTATAAAATCGTTATTATTGTTATTATTATTGTTATTACTATCATTATTGTTGTGGTTATTAGTATAATTGCAAAAATATATACTATAACTCCAACAATTGATATAATAATGATAACAATTTCAATAATGATGATAATAATTGCAATAATGATGATAATGATAAATATAATGATGATAATGATGATAATGATGATGATAACGATAATAATGATGATAATTATGATAATGATGATGATAATAAGAGGAATTGTGTCCATATATAATATAAAAAAGGTATAAGAAAAACATTCCCAAAAGTCGAAAAAGCGGCAAAATCTAGCGAAATATAGCCCTTTGAGAGTGTACTCCAAAATGACGTTTTTTCGATTTCTTTGGTGATTTCGGCAATTATTAGGGTAATAAATATAATAATTACCAGAATTGTAAGAATCATAACAATAATGATGATAAAAGTGAGAATAAAGAGAATTTTGATAACATTTGAATATTATTATTATTATTATTATTATTATTATTATTATTATTATTATTATTATTATTATTATTATTATTACTATTATCTTAATTATTAGTATTATTGCCAAAAAATCTATTATAACTGTTAATAATAACAATAATAAAATAAGTAGAAGTAGTAATAATAATAAATGATAGTGGTTATAATATGTGATTAGATTATTATTGTTATTAGTATCATTAATTATTTTTGTATTAGTAGTATAATTGCAAAAATAATTATTATAACAGTAATAATTTCAGTAATAACGAACTAATTAAGAGAATGATATAAATAATATTATAAAATCGTGTATTATTGTTATTATTATTGTTATTACTATCATTATTGTTGTGGTTATAGTATTAATACAAAAAAAATATACTATAACTCCAATAATTGCAATAATAAGATAACAATTTCAATAATGATGATAATAATTCCAAATATGATGCTAATGATGATGATAAGGATGATAATGATGATAATGGATGATGATAAACGATAAAATGATGATAATGTGATAATGATGATGATAAATAACAGGAATGTGTCCATCTATAATATAAAAAAGGTATAAGAAAAACCATTCCCAAAAGTCGAAAAAAAAAAGCGGCAAAAGCTAGCGAAATTATAGCCATTGAGAGAGAAAACTCAAAAATGACGTTTTTTCAATTTCTTTGGTGAATTCGGACAATATTAGGGTAATAATGATAAATAAATTACCAGGAATTTAATTTAATCATCAACAATAATGAGGATAAAAGTGATAATTAAAAGGAGCAAGAGTTAGTGCAATAAATTTGGAATAGTTTAATCTAATAGTGTTATTATTATATTATTATTCATATTATTATATATTATTATTATTATTATTATGATTATATTATTATTACTATTATACTTACTTATTAGTATTTTTGCACAAAAATCTATTATAACGGAATATAAAACGACATATATTAATAATAAATATAAAAGTATAATAATAATAAGCTAGTGGTAAATATGTATGTCAGTATTATTATGGTGATTACATTATCATTACCTATCTTATTTATATGTAGTATAATTGCGCAAAAAATAATCACCTGTATAATAGTAAATTAATACAGTAAAACGATACGAATTAAGACAATGATATAAATACTTATCATAAAATCGTTATTATGTCTATTCCTTTTATTGTCTATTACTATCAGTATTGTTGTGGTTATTAGTAGTATTTGGAGCTATATATATTATAACTCCCCAAATTAATTCAATAATTAATGAAAACCACACAACTAATGTATAATAATGAATGATCAGACTCTAAATCGCGCAACTAGATGATTGAGGGAACTGATAATGATGATGATAATGAAGATAAATGATGCTGATAACCGAAATAATGATTGATAATCATGAAATTGATGGGGAATGATAATAATAGGAAATTGTAGTACATATATTAATAAAAACAAAAGTTAATAAGAATAAAACAATTCCGAACAATTGTCACGAAGAAAGCAGCGCAAAATCTATGCCGAAATATAGCTTGTGAACGGATGTAGACTACATAAAAGACGTTTTTGTTTCGATGTTCTTTGGGTAGACATTATATCGGCAAATCATTAGGGTAATAATGATTAATAATTACCAGAATTGCATTAATCAGACACACAATAATGGGATGATAAAAAAGTAGCGAAGTGAAAGAGAGAAATGTTTGATAAACATTCGAATATATTATTAATTATTATAATAGGAGTATTATTAATATATTATTCAATTCATTATTATTATTATATTATTATTATTATTATTATTATTATTATTTATACTATTATCTTAATTATTAGTATTATGCCAAAAAAATCTAATTATAAACTGTAAATAATAAACAATAATAATAATAATTATAAGTATAATTAATAATAATGCTAGTGGTTTATAATATGTTATTCAGTATTATTATGTTAATTATTATCATTATTATTATTTGTACTCGGTAGTATAATTGCAAAAAATAATTATTATAACAGTAATAATTACAGTAATAACGATTACTAATTAAGATAATGATATAAATAATTAATTATAAAAAATGTTTTATTATTTTTATTATTTATTGTTATACTATCATGTATTGTTGTGGTTATTAGTATTATGGAGAAAATATATACTATAACTCCAATAATTGCAATTAATAATGATAACAATTGCAATAATGATGATAATAATTGCAATAATGAGGATAATTGATGAAGATAATGATGATAATGATGATTATAACGATAATTAATGATGATAATCATGATAATGATGATCGATAAATAACAGGAATTGTGTCCATATATAATATAAAAAAAGGGTATAAAGAAAAACATTCCCAAAAAAGTCGAAAAAGCGGCAAAATCTAGCGAAATATAGCCTTTTGGGGATATACTACCCAAATGACGTTTTTCGAGTCTTGGTGATTTCGGCAATTTTTAGGGTTAATAATGATAATAATTACAAGAATTATATGAATCATAACAATTAATGATGAGAAAAAGTGAGAATAAAGAGATTTTGATACATTTGAAGTATTCATTATTATATTATTTTATTATTATTATTATATTAGATTATAATTATTAGTATTATTATTATTATGATATTATCTTTAATTTTTAGTTATATGCCAAAAAATCTATTATAACTGTAATAATAAACCAATAATAATAATAAGTGAAATATCAATAAATAATAATGCTAGTGGTGTATAATATTGTTATTCAGCATTATAATTTTATTATGATCATTATATTATTTGTACTGGTAGTATAATTGCAAAAATAATCATTAAACAGTAATGAATTACAGTAATCAAACGATTACGAATTAAGATACTGATATAAATAATATATAAAAATCGTTTTATTGTTATTATTATTGTTATTACTATCATTATTGTTGTGGTTTATTAGATTTTGGCAAAAAATATATAATATAACTCCAATAATTGCAAATAATAATGATAACCAATTGCAATAATGATGAAATAATTGCAATAATGATGATAATGATGATGTGATGATGATAAGATGTATTGATGATGATAACGATAATAATGATGATAATCATGATAATGAAGATGATAATAACAGGAATTGTGTCCATATTATTAATATAAAAAAAAAGGTATACAGAAAAAACATTCCCAAAAGTCGAAAAAAGCCGGCAAAATCTGCCAAATATAGCCTTTCAGAGTATACTCAAAATGACGTTTTGTCGATTCTTTGGTGATTTCGGGGAATTATTAGGGTAATAATGATAATAATTACCAGGAATTATATTAATCAAACAATAATGATGATAAAAGTGAGAATAAAAGCGATTTTGATACATTTGGAATATTATTTAATTATTTATGTTATTATTATTATTATTATTATATTATTATTATTATTATTATATCATTATTAATTTATTGTCTATTATTATTATTATTATTATTATTATTAATATTTATTAGTTACCATTATTCTTTAATTATTCGTATAGTGCCAAAAAATATATGATAACTGTCATAATACAAACAATAATACTTTAATAAGTAAAGTATAATAATAATAATGCTAGGTGTTATAATATTGTGATTAGTTATTATTAGTGTTATCTATTATCATTATTATTATTGTGTACTGGTAGTATAATTGAAAAATAGTATTTTATAACAGTAATAATTACAGTAATAACGATACTAATTAAGATAATGATTAAATTAATTTATTATAAATTGTTATTATTGTTATTATTAGTTTTTAGTACTATCATTATGTTGATCTTTGTTCGGTTATTAGTATTTATGCACAAAATATATATATAACTCAAATTATGCAATAATAAGATAACAATGCAATAATGATGATAAATAATTGCAATAATGATGATAATGATGATGTTGATGATGATAATGTGATAATGTGATGATAACGATTAATAATGATGATAAAATCATGTTAATGATGATTTGATAATAACAGAATTGTGTCCATATATAATATAAAAAAGGATAGAAAAAAAACATTCCCAAAGTCGAAAAAGCGGCAGAATCTAGCAAAATATAGCCTTTAAGGAGTATACTCCCAAAATGACGTTTTTTCGATTTTCTTTGGTGATTTCGGGTATTATTAGGGTAATAATGATAATAATTACCAGTAATTTATAGTAATCATAACAATAATGATGGATAAAAGTGCGAATAAAGCGAATTTGATAACATTTGAAGATTATTCTAATTATTATGGTTATGAATTATTATTATCATAGTATTATTATTATTATTATTATTATATTATGTAAATGATATTATTGAGGTGATAATTATTTAAGTTATTATTATTACCATTATCGTAATTAGTAGTATTATTTGCCAAGAAATCTATTATAACTGTAATAATAACAATAATAATAATAAGTGTGATAAGTATAATAATATAATAATGATAGTGGTTCACAATACTTCGTTATCCGTAGTATTATTATTGTTATAATTATCATTAGTATATTTGTACTCGGTAGACTATAAGGGAAAAATAATTATTATAACAGTAATAATATACCGTAATAACGATACTAATTAAGATAATGATAATAAAATTAATTATATAAAATCGTTATTATTGGTTTATTACTATTGTTATTACTCTCATTATTGTTGTGGTTATTAGTATTATTGAAAAATATATACTCTAACTCCAATCATTCACAATCACAATGATAAAACAATATCAATAATGATGACTAATAATTGCACCTTTATGTGATGATAATGATGAGATAATGATGATTAATGGATGATAATGAGATTCTAAACAACGATAAAATGATGTATAATCATGATAATGATGTAGTTGTACTGCGGTGTACACTCGCCAGAGACTCTAAGCGTCAGACTTATCGGACTGGACTGACATTCGGTCCGCGGAGAGCCGAGTGGTTGAAGGCAGGGGTCTTACCATGCCACATGCCTGCCTTATCTACCACGAACAAAGGACGTGGGGAACTCTTGCCCCCCCCCTGTGATGCTGCCATTTGACTGATGAGACATCCCGGGCTCCGCTTCCTCCGAGGGCGGGCAGTACGAAATAATATGAACATGGTTATAAAAATACCAAAGAAAAGTATGTTTTAAAAAACAAAGTCTCGTTACTTGGATGGTGTTGAAGTCTCCGAGAAAAATAAAAGATTTTATATTAATTTCCAAGTCCCTACCGTAAATGATACATTTACCATTTTTCCTAATATTACTTCTCTTCCAAAGTGTCACAAATAGCCCCTGAAGGAGTTGTAATGGTCGTGATAGTGGTTTTTACTCTCCCTCTCTTTTCAGGGTTGTTTGGGTTCGTTGGCTTGTTGGACGCGGCCTATCGGGTTGGTAGTCCAACTCTACTTATTTGATGGCATATCTTTTATCTCTTAGTCGCGCCATGCCTTTCGGGGCATGCGGCGAGGGTTCCTTCTTTCGGGTTATAAATACCCTAGTTTTGTCGAGCGGAGGACCAGTCTGGTCCGCTGCTTCTGTGTTGTTACTGTGGTCCGTTCTAGGTGTGGCCGCTTTGATTACTTTGTGGATTTACCCGCCTTCGCGCCAAGGATTTGCCGAGTTTGTCTCCGCAAGCTAAGTGTTCTTTAATGGTTGTGTGTAGGAGACACCTGGTCCTCTATGTGGACGCTTTGGCGTGTGGACACGTACATATCATACTGTCGGGGTGCACTCTTTCTCGTCCAAGCTGCAACTGTGAATTCAAAGTGTCAGAGTATAAAAAGAACCACTTCAACACAGAAGGAAACACTGTCTGAGGATCCGTCCTCAGTGTGTCATTCCTTGATTTTGTAAAAAACTAAGTCAATACTTAGTTTCTTCTCCCTCAGCTCGAGGATCCGTACCTCCTGGGAGGAAGTTTTATTTCCAATAAGTCTCGCCCCATAATAATGTCAGGGCATTTTTACTTTTACTTTCTTTTACTTTGTCTCAGATTTGTTTGTCTTGATTACCGCTGACCTTGGTGGGTTGTCAGGCACAGTCGGTGATCTTGTGGTCCCCTTTGGGCGTTAGTTTTCTTCTATTTGGCCTTCGACTCTAAATTCTGTCCCCTCTTACATGGATATTTCTAAATATTTATTTTTTCGTTTACACAAGTGTTTTTATGCAGAGTTTATCAGCACTAGTTTTTTTTCACAGGTAATCACCATTTTGGTTGGAAATTAACTTGTCTCATATTAGGGATTGATATGTGTTTATGCTAACACTCTTGTTTAAAAATATTCATGGAGTTGCGGACGGCCACTAGGGAGTGAAAATACACTAAGTCATTTTTGAGTATATCTGGTGTGGTTTTCAAGTGCATCACCCCGCTGTGATCAATTGGTGATGTACGCATCTATGAAATTCCTGCTGACTGAAAATATCTTCCTGCTTAGAACCTCCCTAATGAGTTGCGATTTGCTCAAATTAATAAATATTCATAATATCGTAGAGCTTTCTACTCGGGTCCAGTCAAAAAACAAATGGATCATTTAATCTTAAATTCTGGTTCAGGACTAAGGCTGATGCTAGAAACTTCTTGGGCTGGGTCTCCTTAACAGCACATTGCTGGTTACTCTACTCGCAACCCTGAAGGCTTGTAAGAGGCTAGTAGAATCGGAGTACATTAAGTGAATATTCTAGAACAGACCAAACTTTGCTATAAATGGTCCCACTCCAGCCGCGGAATGCTCAAAACTGCACTTGACAGAGGAAGAAATTTTATGATTCTTGCATTTTTCTTCAAAACACTCACACGCAGACGCTCGGGCCTACGCTATCTCCCTTTTCACATATTACACACTTACACATACCACACATTCAGCACATTACATCCTGTACTCCTTCAACTGTCTTTCATACAACATTCACACCCCATACACAAAACACACGGTTCCCGAACTACTAATCGGGTGGTCGGCAGCGTGCCGTAGGCCTGGGCACTTACATCCTGTTCACTGCAGTACGAATCTTTTCCAAATAAATCTACTATCTCGGGTGAGCCGAACTCAACCAGACCACATTGAGTCTAATGGGTATACGCCCGCTACAATGATGATGATAATAACAGGAATTGTGTCCATATATTATATAAAAAATTTGGTTATAAGAAAAAACTTCCCAAAAAGTCGAAAAAGCGGCAAAATCTAGCGAACTATAGCCTTTGAGAGTATACTCCAAAATGACGTTTATCGAAGCTCTTTGATGATTTCGGCAATTATTAGTGGGTAATAATGGGACAATTACCAGAATTGTATTAATCATAACAAAATGATGATAAAAAAAAACCACAAAAAAAAAAAAAAAAAAAAGGTGAAATTAAAGAGAATTTTGATAACATTTAATATCATTATTATTATTATTATTATTATTAGTATTAATATATTATTATTATATTATTATTATATTATTACTATATCTTAACTTATTAGTATTATTGCCAAAAAATCTATTATAACTGTAATAATAACATAATAATAATAAAGTATAAGGTATAATTAATAATGCTAGTGGTTATATAGTGTTCTTAGTATTATTAGTTGTTATATTATCATATTATTATTTGTATGGCAGTTATAATTGCAAAAAATAATATCATAACAGTAATAATTACAGTAATAACGACACTAATTAAATAATGATATAAATAATTATTAGTAAAATCGTTAGTAGTGTGCGGATTATTGTGATTACTATCATTATTGTTGTGGTTCATTAGTATTATTGCAAAACATATTATTACTAGAACTCCAATAATTGCAATAATAATGATTAACAATTGCAAATAATGATGATAAAATGCAATAATGGTGAATAATGATGATGATAATGATGATAATGAAGATAATGATGATGTAACCATAATAATGATGATAATCATGATAATGATGATGATAATAACAGGAATTGGTCCATATATAATATAAAAAAAAGGTATAAGAAAAACATTCCCAAAAGTCGAAAAAGCAGCAAAAATCTAGCGAATATAGACTTTTTTGAGAGTATACTCCAAAAATGACGTTTTTGTATTTCGATTTCTTTGGCGTATTTCAGCAATTATTAGGGTAATAATGATTAATAAATTACAGAATTGTAGTAATCATAACACTAATGATGATAAAAGTGAGAATAAAGCGAATTTTGATAAAATGTGATAGTAGTAATATATTATATTATTTATCATTTTATTATTATTATTACTGTATTATTATTATTATTATATTGTATCTTATTATTATTATTATTATTATCAGTATTACTAGTATCTGGGTAATTATTAGTATTATTGCAAAAAATCTATTATAACTATAATAATAAACAAAAATAATAATAAGTATAAGTATAATAATAATAATGCCTAGGGTTATAATATTGTTTATTAGTATTATATGTATTATTGTCATTATTATTATTTTGTACTGGTAGTATAATTGCAAAAAATAATTATTATAACAGTAATACATTACAGTAATAACGATATTAATTAAGATAATGATATAAATAAGTAATATAAAATGTTATTATTGTTATTATTATTGTTATTACGTATCTATATTGGTTGTGGTTATTAGTATTAGTGACAAAAATATATAATAGGACTCCAATAATTGCAATAATAATGATAACAATTGCAATAATGATGATAATAATTAGAAAATGATGATAATGATGATGATAATGATGATAATGATTATGATAAACGATAATAATGATGATAATCATGATTCATGATGATGGATAATTGAACAGAATGTGTCATATATGATATAAAAAGGTATAAGAAAAACCATTCCCAAAAGTCGAAAAAAGCGGCAAAATCTAGCGAAAATTATAGCCTTTTGAGAGATACTCCAAAAATGGGTTTTTCGATGTCTTTGGTGATTTCGGCAATTATTAGGGTAATAATGATAATTAATTACCCAGAATATTGTATTACAATTTATAACAAATAATGATGATAAAAGGGTGAATAAGAGAATTTTGATAAACATTAGAATATATTAATATCATTATTATTAGTATGATTATTTTCATTATTATTATATCTATTCTATTATTATTATGTATTTAATTTTTTAACTATATCTACTTATTAGTATTATGCCAACAAAAAAATCTATTATAAATGTAATAATAAACAATAATAATAATAAGTGTAAATAATAATAATAATTAAGCTGCTTAGCGATTATTAATAGTTATTATTATTTATTATATTATTGCAGATATTATTTGGCCTACCTGGTTAGTATAATTGCAAAAAATAATTATCATATAACAGTATATATTACAGAAATACACGATGACTAATTAGAGAAATCGAGTTAAAATAACTATTATAAAATGTCACGCCGTATCTGATTGGTTAATTATTTGATTAGTACTATCATTTATTGTTGATGACTTATGTATTATTATTGCATAAATATGATACTATAACTCAATGAATTGCAATAATAAGGGATAAACAATTGCAATAATGGATGATAATAATTGCAATAATGATGATTAATGCTGATGATAATGATGATAATGATGATGATAACGATTAAATAATGATTGATAATCATGGATAATGATGATGATAATAACAGGAATTGTGTCCATATATAATTTAAAAATGGTATAAGAAAACATTCCCAAAAGTCGAAAAAGTGGGCAAATCTGTAGCGAAATATAGCATTTGAGAATTTACTCCAGAAATGACGTTTTTGTCGATTCTGGTGATTTCGGTAATTATTAGGGTAATGATGATAATAATTACCGAATTGTATTAATCATAAACAATAATGATGATTAAAAGTGAGAATAAAGACAATTTTGATAAACATTGAATATTTATTATTATTATTATTATTATTTATTAATTATTATTATTATCTGATTATTATTATTATTATTGTTATTATGTTATTATATATTATTAGGATGATTATTCATATATTATTAACTCATTACTCCATTATTATTATTATTATTATAATATATTATTACTATTCTCTTATTATAGTATTATTGCAAAAGCAAACTATTATGGGGACTTGTAATAATAACAATATTAATGAATAAAGTATATGTATAATAATAATAATGCTAGTGGTGATAATATTGGTTATTAGATTATTAGTGTTATTAGTAGCATTATATTATTGTACTGGTAGTATAATGCAAAAAATAATTATTATAACAGTAATAATACAGTAATAACGATACTAATTAAGATCATGTAAAATCAATTATTAAGAAATCGTTATATTGTTACATTATTGTTATTAATATCATTATTGCGTGGTTATTAGTATTTATTGCAAAAAATTATACTATAACTCCAATAATTGCAAATAATAATGATAAGAATTGCAATAATGATGATAATAATGCAATAATGATGATAATGTTGATGCTGTAATGATGATTAATGATGGTGATAACGATAATAATGTGATTAATCATGATAAGATGATTGATAATAACAGGAAATTGTTTCACATATATTAATATAAAAAAAGGTATAAGAAAAACATTCCCAAAAGCTCCCCTGAAAACGGAAAAATCTAGACTCTAAATGACGGTTTTTTCCGATTTCTTAGGTGATTCGGCAATTATTTAGGGTAATAAGGATAATAATTACCAGAATTGTATTAATCATAACCAATAAGGATGATAAAAAGTGCGGGAATAAAGAGAATTTTGATAATATTGAATATTATTAAACATTATTATTATTATTATTATTTATATATTATTATTATTTCATTATCATTAGTATTATTATTACTATTATCTTAATTATAGTATTATTGCCCTAAAACTTCAATTATTAACTGTAATAATAAACAATAATTAATAATAAGTAGAAGTATAATAAGTAATAATTGCTAGTGGATAATATTGTTATAGTACGTCTTCTTGTTATTTATTTATATTATATTATTGTTCTGGTAGTATAATTGCAAACAAAAATGATTATTATAAACAGTAATAATTACAGTAATAACGATACTAATTAGATAATGATATAAATAATTATTAATAAATCGTTATTAGTTCGTTATTATTATTGTGATACTATCATTATTGTTTGTGGTTATTTAGTGATTATTGCAAAAATACTATACTATAACTCCAATAATTGCAAGAAATAATGATAACAATGCAATAATTGCTGATAATAATTGCAATAATGATCATAAATGATGATGATTAATGATGAATCAATGAGGATGATAACGTAATAATGATGATAATCATGATAATGATTATGGTAATAAACAGAATTGTGCCAAATATATATATAAAAAAGGTATAAGAAAAACATTCCCAAAAGTCGAGAAAGCGGCAAAATAGCGAAATATATGCCTTTGAGTGTACACTATAAAAATGACGTTCTTTTCGAATTCCTTTGGTGTTTAGGCAATCATTAGGGTAATAATGATAATAATTCCCAGAAGTGTATTAAACATAAAAATAATGATGATAAAAAAAGTGGAGCAATAAAGAGAAATGGTGATAACATTTGAATAATATAAATATATATTATATTATTATTAGTATGATTATTATTATTATTATTATATTATATTTATTAGAATTATATTACTATTATCTTAATTATTAGTATTATTGCCAAAATAAATTATTCTAAAACTGTAATAAATAATAATAATACTAATAATAACTTAGTATAAGATAAAATAATAATGCGTAGTGGTTATTAATATTGTATTTAGTATTAGTATTGATATTATTATCATTTATCATTATTTGTCATGGTAGTCTAATACAAAAATAATTATTATAACAGTAAAATACAGAATAAACGATACAATTAATGATAATGATATAAATAAGTTATCTATAAAAATCGGAGATATGTTATTATTTTGTTATTTACTATCATTATTTGTGTGATGGTTATTAGTTTTTTGCTAAAAATATATACTATAACTCCAATAATTGCAAAATAATGATAACAATTGCAATAATGATGCATAATAATGCAATAATGATGATTAATGATGATGATAATGATGATAATGCTGATGGATAACGATAATAATGATGATAATCCTTGATAATGATGATGATAATAACATGAATTTGATGTCCATATATAAATAAAAAAGGTATAAGAAAGAACATTTTCCCAAAAGTACACACGAAATGCGTGGCAAAATCAGCGAAAATATAGCCTTTGAGAGAATTACTCCCAAAAGAAGTTTTTCTCGATGTTTCTGTGGTGATTTCGGCAATTATAGTCGGTATTAAGGATAATAAGTACCAGAATGGTATTAATCATAACAATATGATGATAAAAGGGAGAATAAAGAGGAATTTTGCTATAACGTTGAAAATTATTATTATTATTATATTATTCATCATTATTATTAATTTTAATTATTATTATTATTATATCTATAGTATTTATTATTATTATTAATATTACTGTTATCTTAAGTATTAGTATTATTGCCAAAAAATCCTATTAAACTGGTAGATAATAAACAATAATAATTAAATTAAGTATATGTATAATAATAATAATCGCTAGTGATTAAATATGTTATTAGTATTATTATTGTTATTCTATATCATTATTATTATTGTACTGGTGTATAATCGAAAAAATAATTATTATAACAGTAATAATTACAGTAATAACGATACAATTAAGATAAGGATATAAATAATTTATTATGAAAATCGTTATTTATTGTTATTATTATTGTGTATACTATCATTATTGTTTGTGTGTGGCATTAGATATTATTGGAAAAATATATACTATTAACTCAATAATTGCAATAATAATGATTAAACAATTGCCATAATGATGATTAATTAATTGCAATAATGATGATAATGATGATGAGAATGATTGATAATGATGATGAGAACTGATGATAATGATGATAAATCATGATAAGAGCGATAATAACAGGAATGGTGTCCATATATAACTATAAAAAAGATTTATAAGAGAAAAACATTCCCAAAAGTCGAAAAAGCCGAAAATCCTAGCGAAATAGCCTTATGAGGGTATACTCCCAAAATGACGTTTTTTTAGATTTCTTTGGTGATTTCGCAATTATTAGTGGTACTAAGGATACTAATTACCAGAATTGTATTAATCATAACAATAATGCATAAATAAAAGGCGAGAATAAAGAGAATTTTGAAAACACATTTGATATTAATCATGGTATTATTTAATTATATTATTATTATTATTATTATATTATTATTATTATTATTATATTTATTATTATTATTATTATATTATTATTAAATATTATCTTAATTATAGTATTATTGCCAAAAAAATTATTATAACTTTAATAATAAAAATAATACTAATAGTTATTAAAATATAAATACAGAATAATGCTAAGAGATATATATATCTGTTATTAGTATTGAGTTATTGTATATATCATTATTCTATTATTTGTACTGGTAGTCATAATTGCACAAAAATTTATTATAAACAGTAATAATTACTAGATAAGAGATACTATTCATATAATGATATTAAAATAATTATTATAAAAAATCCGTTTTATTATGTTATATATTTTATTACTATCATTATTGTTTGTGGTTCATTAGTATTATTGCAAAAAATATATACTATAACTCAATAATTGACCAATAATAATGAAACAATGCAATTAATGATGATAATATTTGCAGTAATGAGATATGATGATTAAAGGATGATAATTATGATAATGGTGATGATACCGATAATAATGATGATAATGATGATGATAATAACAGGAATTGTGTACAGATATAAGATAAAAAAGGTATAAGAAAAACCATTTCCGAAAAAAGTCAAAAAAGCGGCAAAATCTAGCGAAATATACCCTTTTGAGAGTATACTCCAAAATGACGTTCTTTCGATTTATTTGGTGATTCGCCAAATTATTAGGGGTAATAATGATTATAATAATTACCAGAACACTTGTGAATTTAATCATTAAAACAATAATGAGATAAATGTTAGAATAAAGAGAATTTGATAAACATTTGAATATATTGCGATTAGTTATTCATTATTATTTTGTTATTAGTATTACTTAATATCTTAATTATTAGTATATGCCAAAAAATCTATTAGAACTGTAATAATAACAATAATTAATAAATTTCAGGAATAACATTTTGACTGTTATTAATATTATTATTATTATATCTTTTTTTTTTTTTTTATTATTATTATATTATTATTATTTATTCTTAATTTAGATTATGCCAAAAAATCTATTATGACTGTACTAATAAAAATAATAATATAAGTATATGTATTAATAATATAAATGCTAGTGGTTAGCAATAATTCTTATTGATTATA
Source organism: Penaeus monodon (assembly GCF_015228065.2). Classification (NCBI taxonomy): domain Eukaryota; kingdom Metazoa; phylum Arthropoda; class Malacostraca; order Decapoda; family Penaeidae; genus Penaeus; species Penaeus monodon. The sequence continues at coordinate 100,581 of NW_023652699.1, forward strand.
TTATTGGTATTATTGCAATTATTTAAAATTATTTGTTACTGTTAGTATAATTGCAAAAATAATTATTATAAAAGTAATAAACTATAAGTAAGATAACGATATAATTAAGATAATGATGTAAATAATTTATTCACAAAACCGTTATTATTGTAATTATTATGTTATTACTATTCAATTTATTGTTGTGGTTATATGTATTATTAGGCAAAAAATATATACTAATAACTCCAATAATTGCAATAATAAGGATCAACAATTGCCAATAATGATGGACTAATTAATCTGCAATAATGATGATAATGAGATTATAATGATGATGATAACGATAACAATGATGATATCATGATAAGGGATGATGATAATAACAGTAATTGTATCCATATATTAATATATAGCTGGTAAAAGGTATAAGAAAAAAAATTCCAAAAGTCGAAAATGCGGGCCAAAATCTAGAGAAAATATAGCCTTTTGAGAGTCTAACTCCAAAATGGGAACGTTTGTTTCGAATTTCTTGGTGATTCGGCAAATTAATTACGGTCAATAATGATATAATTACCAGAATTGTATTAATCATAACAATAATGATGATAAAAGTAAGAATAAAGAGATTTTTTATATCATTGTGAATATTATTATTAGTTAGGATTATATTTATATTGATTACTAGTATTATTATTATTATGATGAGTATTATATTTATTATTTTATTGTTACTATATCAAATTATAGTATTATTGCCAAATAATCTATTATAAACTGTTTAATAATACACAATCAATAATAATAAGTATAAGGATAATCCTTAATAATGCTAGTGGGTTTTAAATATTGTTATTCGTATTATAGGTTATTATTATCATTATTATTATTTTACAGGTAGTATAATTGCACAAATAATATTATAACAGTAATTAATTTACAGTGAATAACAGATACTAATTAAAGATATGATGTAAGAATCCTTATTATTGAAACCGTATTATTGTTATTATTATTGCATTACTATCATTATTGTTGTGATTATTAGTGTATATATTTGCAAATACATATACTATAACTCCAATTATTGCAATAATAATGACTAAAACAATTGCGAATAATGATGATAATAATGTAATAATGATGATAATGATGATGATAATGATGATAAGGAGTGATAATGATGATGATACGATAATAATGGATGATAATCATGCAATATAATGAGATAATAACAGGAATTTGTGTCCATACTATTACAATATAAATTAAACCCGTATAAGAAAAAACATTCCCAAAAGATCCCCCCCCGAAAAAGCGGCGAAAATCCGCTTTGCAATCTAAGCCTTTGAGATATACTCCCCACAAAGATCTTGATTCACGATCAATTTCTTTGATGGCATTTCGGGTCACAACTATATTTATAGGCTAGAAAATCATGATACTAGATCAGATTACCATGTATAATTCGTCCTTATTAAAAGTCTAGTAGCAAACGCATAAGAATGAGGATGAGGTAACAGTGAGAAATAAAACAGCGAACGCACACTGATTATGATAGACAAACCGTTCGTATGAACGTATTGTGTGAGTACGCATTATTATGAAGTTCGGATTATTATTACGTATTATTTATTATGTACTCGAGTTGACTTATTATTTTATTATTACTTTATCTATACATTATTAGTACTGTTATGTAGCACAAAAAATCTGTCACGTGTGATCAAACTACGTTAATAATTAACTAAATATATAGAGTCACTAGAGGAAGTATGTATTGCTATAAATTAACTATATTGCTAGTGATTGGTATAATAGTCCGTGTTAATTAGTACTATTATTGTACGCACACACACATCATATATCGACATTATTCCAGCCGTTACGGTGCACGCAGTTATCATCGCAAACATAATTAACTGTGAAAAAAAAGTAAAATAATACAGTGACATCACGATATATCACTTAAGAATCATGATCTAACACCTAGAGATGAAGGAGAAATCACGTCTCGTGTCATTACTCTCATTTATTGTGTATGTTACTATCAGATATTGGTTAGCCGGTTATTCCAGGTGACTAGTATGGCAAACACACACTATTCTACTATACAGCCGACCTCATTGCAATTATAATATGATAAACAACTTGTTTTTGCACACAATATCATGATGTAATGAATTGCCAATGTAGTATAATGATGATAATAAATGATGATAATAGATAATGCAATGACTAATGAATATTGCATACGGATATAGATCCATGATAAGGATGTTGATCAATACAGGATATTTTTCAGTCCCACATATCGTATAATTATTGTAAAAAACAAAGGATTATGATCAACGAAAAACAGTTTTATAGTAAAAGTCGAAAGACACGCTTACGGCGTAAGAAAGGTCTACGTCGAAACCATAGCCCTTGGAGACATCAACTCCAAAATGGACGTTTTTTGATCTTTGTTCTATTTCGTTGGTGGATTTTTATGGCAATTATCATAGAGGTAATCAAATGATCGAGATAATGTATTACCCAGAAGTGCGAGCGCTATTAATCATTAACGAAGTAATTGTTTAAAAGTGAGTATATTACCAGAGATTACGTTCGATAAAACATTTGAAAAACAATATTCAACGATTAGTGTATGTTATTATTATATTGATTTATTTATTATGCTATTATTGACACACATATCAACGAAAGTATTATTATTCTATCTAGGTTATGCTATATTATTAATTTATTATTACTCAGAACTCTATTCGAAAATGTACATTAGTTGTGTTATACACTCTTAAATAATAAGACTCAGTACTAACAATACTAATAAGCTATATAGTAGTAATAATCTTAAAAGCATTAGTGGTTATAATATTATTATTAGTATTGATTATTGTTATTATATCATTTATATTATTTGTATGGTAGTATAAGATGCAAAAATACTTATCATAACAGTACATAATTACAGTAATAACGATTATCTAATTAAGATAAGTGATAATTAATATCATTATTATAAAATCGTATATTGTATTAGTATTGTTATTTATATCATATGTTGGTATTAGTATTATGCAAAAATATTATACTATAACTCCAAAATTACAATAATAATGATAACAATTGCAATAAGGAGATAATATGCAATGAATCTAGATTAATGATGAGATAATGATGATAATGATGATGATAAACGATAATAATGAGTGATTATCATGATTAGAATGATGATGATAAGAACAGGAAATTGTGTCCATATATAATATAAACAGACGATAAGAAAAACATTAACAAAAGTCGAGAAAGCGCAATAAAATATAGCGAATATAGCACTTTTGAGAGTATCTCCAAAAGTGACGTTATTTCGATTTCTTTGGTGATTTTGGCCAAATTATTTAGGTAATAATGATAAATTAATACCATGAATTGTATTAATCATAACAATAATGATGATAAAAAAAAAAAAAAAAAGTGAGAATAACAGCGAATTTTGATAACATTTGAAATAATTTATTTATTTTATTATTATATTTTATTATTATTAGTATTATTATTATTATTATTATTATTATTATTATTATTTTATTCTATATACTGATCATATTAATTATTAGTAAAATTGCCCAAAAAAATCTATTACAAACTGTTAATAATAACAATAATAATAATAAGTATAAGGTATAATAATAATAATGCGTAGTGTTTTTTATATTGTTATTAGTATTATTTTGTTATTATTATCATTTATATTTTTTATACGGTAGCATTAATTTGCAAAAATAAATTATTAGTCACAGTTAATAATTACAGTAATAACGATTATTTAATAAGATAATGATATAATACTAATTTATATAAAAATCGTTTTATTATTGTATAATTATTATTGTTATTAATATCATTATTGTTGTGGTTATTAGTTATTATGCAAAAATATATACTATAACTCCAATAATTGCCAATAAATAATGATAACAATTGCAATTAATGATGATACATAATTGCAATAATGATGATACTGAGGATGATGACAATGATGATAATAATGATGATAACGATAATAATGATGACTTAAACTTGGGATAATGATGATGATTATTACAGGAATTGTGTCCATATATAATATAAAAAGGTATAAGAAAAAAATATTCCCAAAAGTCGAAAAAAGCGGCAAAAATCTAGCGAAATAAGCCTTTTGAGAGTATACTGCCAAAATGACCGTTTTTTTTTTTTTTCGATTCCTTGGTGATTTCGGCCAATTATTAGGGGGAATAAATGATAATAAGTACCAGAATTGTATTAACATAACAATAAGGTGATAAAAGTGAGAATAAAGAGAATTTTTTTATAACATGGAACTATTATAATATTACATTTTTATATGGATTATTATCTTGATGATTATTATTATATTATTAATATTATTACTATTATTATCTCAGTATAATTATCTTACTTATTAGTATTATTGCCAAATAATCTAATTTATAACTGTAATAATACCAAATAATAATAATAAGTATAATTAAATTAATAATAATGCTAGTGGTTAAATAGTGTTATTCGTATCATTATTGTTATTATTGTCATTATCATTATTTTTACTGTAGTATAATTGCAAAAAAATGATTATTATAACAGTAATAATTTACAGTAATAACGAAAACTATAAGATAATGATGTAAATAATTATTATAAAAATCGATTTCTTGTTATTATTATTGTTTTTACTATCATTATGTTGGTGGTTATTAGTATATTGCCAAAAAAATATATTTACTATAACTCCAATTAATTGCAATAATAAGAATAACAATGTGCAATAATGATGGATGTATAATTGCCAATAATGATGATAAAGGATGATGATAATGATGATAATGGTGGATAATGATGATGATAACGAAAGTAATGATGAAAACATGATAAATGATGATGATAATAACAGGAATTGTGTCCATTATATAATATAAAAAACGGTATAAGAAAAAGCATGACCAAAAGTCGAAAAAAAGCGGAAAAATCTAGCAATATAGCCTTTTGAGAGCGTACTCAAATGGACGTTTTGCGATTTCTTTTGTGATATTTTTGTTTTTTTTTCCGGCAATTATTAGGGTAATAATGTTAAATAATTACCAAAATTGTATAATCATTAACAATAATGATATCGAAGTGAGAATAAAGAGAATTCTGATAACATTTGAATATTATTAGTATTAGTATTATTATTTATTATTATTATCATTTATTAATTATTATTTATAATAATTATTTATTATTATTATTTCATTATTATTATCATTATTATTATTATTATATATTCTTAATTATTACTAGTATTGCCAAAAAATCTATTATACTGTGATAATAACAATAATAATAATAAGTATAGGTATAATAATAATATGCGTCCGTGGTTATGATATGTTCTTAAGTATTATTATTGTTATTTTATCATTACTATTATTTGTACTGGTGTATAATTGCAAAATAAAATTAATTATAAACAGTAATAATTACATAATAAACGATACTTAATTAAGATAATGATATATAAATTAAATTATTTATAAAATCGTTATATTGTTATTAATTATTGTTATTACTATCATTATTGTTGTGTTTTTAGTATAATCGCAAAAAAATATATACGTATAACTCCAACAATTAATATAAAATGATAAACAATTGCAATAATGATGATAATAATTGGCAATAATGATGATAATGATGAAGATAATGATGATAATGAGATAATGAGATGATTAAACGATAATAATGATGATAATCATTGATAATTCAGGATGATAATAACAGGAATTGTGTCCATATATAATATAAAAAAGGTTTAGAAAAACAATTTCCAAAAGTCGAAAAAGCGGGCAAAATCTAGGCGAATAATATAGCCCTTTGAGAGTATAATCCAAAATGACGTTTATTTCGATCTCTTTGGTGATTTCGGCAATTTATTGAGGGTAATAATGATAATAATTACCAGAATCGTATTAATAATAACAATAATGATGATAAAGTGAGAATAAAGAGGAAAAAAATTTTGATAACATTTGAATTATATTATTATATTATAATTATTATTAATTATTACTATTTTATTTAATGATTAGTATTATTGCCAAAAAAATCTATGTATAAACTGTAATAATAACAAGTAATAATCATAATTATAATAATAATAATTATACTAATTGCTAGTTGTTATAATATTTATTATTACTAGTATTTTGTTATTATTATCATTATTATTATTTGTCACTGGTAGTAGAATTGCAAATAAATAATTAGTTATAGCAGTAATTAATTACAGTAATAACGTATTAATTAAGATAATGGATATAAATCATTATTATAAAATCGTTTATTATTGTTATTATTATTGTTATTACTATCATTATTGTTGTGGTATTAGTATTATTGCAAAAATAATACTATAACTCAATAATATCAATAATAATGATAACAATTGCAATAATGATGATAATAATTGCAATAAGGATGAATAATGTGATGATGGTAATGATGATCATGATGATAATGATGGATGATAACGATAATAATGATGATAATCATGATAATGATGATGATAATAACAGGAATTGTTGTCCAGAATATAATATAAAAAAAGGTATAAGAAAAAACATTCCCAAAGGTCGATAAAGCGGCAAAATCCTAGCGAAATATAGCCTTTTGAGAGTAGACTCCAAAATGACGTTTTTTCGATTTCTTTGGTGGATTTCGGCAATATAGGGGTAATCATGATAATAATTACCAAAATTGTATTAATTCATAACAATAAGATGATAAAAGTGAGAATAAAGAGAATTTGATAAAATTTGAATACTATAATATATTGTTATGATTATTATTTATTATTATTATTATTATTATTTTTTATTATTATTAATGTTCTTATTAATATATTATTATTCTTTGTTATTATTATTATTATTATTATTATCACTATTACCATTACCTTAATTATTACTATTATGCCAAAAAAAAATTATTAAACTGTAATAATAAGAATAATAAGAATAAGTATAAGTATAATAATAAATAATCGCATTAGTGGTTCTAGATTATTGTTATTAGTATTATTTATTGTTATTATTATCATTATTATTTTTGTACTGTAGTATAATTCGAAAAAATAATTATTATAACAGTAATAAATTACACTAATATACGATTACTAATTAAGATAATGATATAAAATAATTATTATAAAATCGTATATGTTATTATTATTGTTATTACTATCAATTATTGTTGTGGTTATTAGTATTATTGCAAAAATATATACTCTAAACTCCAATCATGCAATAACCCCCATGATCACAATTGCAATAATGATGATAATAATTGCAATAATGAGATAAAATTGATGATAATGATGATAATGAGATGATAACGTAATAATGATTGATAATCATGATAAATGATATAATGATGATGATAAATAACAAAGAATTGTTTGGTCCATTATATTAATATAAAAAAGGTTATAAGAAATACATCCCAAAAGGTCGAAAAAGGCAGGCCAAAAATCTAGCGAAAATTAGCCTTTTTGATGAGTATACTCCAAAATGACGTTTTTTTTTCGATTTTCTTTGGTGATGTTGGCACTTATTAGGGTAATAATGATAAAAATTACCAGAATTATTATTCATAAACACAACAATAAATGATGATTAAAAGTGAGATAAAGAGGAATTTCGATAACCATTTGAATATTATTATTTAATTATATTATTATTATTATTATTATTATTATTTTCTTATTATTATTATTATTATTATTATTATTATTATTATTACTATTATCTTAATTTATTAGTATTATTGCCAAAAAAAATCTATATAACGTTAATAATAACAATAATAATAATAATAAATATGCGTATTAAAATAATAAATGCTAGTGGTTATAATATTTGTTATCAGTCTTATTATGTTAGTATTATCACATATTACTTGTACTGGTAGTTATATGTGCAAAAATAATTATATAACAGTAATAATTTCAGTAATACGATACTAATTAAGATAATGATATAGATAATTATTATAAAAGCGTTATTATTATATTATTATTATTGTTTATTAACTATCATTATTTTGTGGTTATTAGTATTATTGTCAAAAAATATATACTATAACTCCAATAATTGCAATAACAATAATAACAATTGCAATAATGAAGAATAATGGCAATAATGGATGATAATGAGATGATAATGATGATAATGTTATAATGATGATAATGATGATTAACGATAAATAATGATGATAATCATGAAATGATGATGATAATAACAAGAATTGTGGTCCATAATATAATATAAAAAGGTATAAGATAATACATTCCAAAGTCGAAAAAAAAAAGCGGCAAAATCTGCGAAATATAGCCTTTCGAGAGATACTCCCAAAATGGACGTTTTATCGAATTTCTTTGGTGATTGGCAATTATTAGGGTAATAATTATAATAATTACCAGAATTGTATTAATCATAAACAATAATGATGATAAAAAGTGAGGACTAAAGAGAATTTTGATAAACATTTGGAATATTAAAATATTAGTATTATTATTTATTATTACTCTTATTATATTATTTAGTATTATTTAATTATAATGATTATTTATTATTATTACTGTGTATCTTAATTATTAATTATTGCCAAAAAAATTATTATAAATGTAATAAAAACAATAATAATTAATAAGTATAAATGTAATAATAATACTGCTAGGGGTTTATAATATTGTTATTAGATTATTATTGTGTTATATATCATTTTATTATTTGTACTGGTAGTATAATTCCAAAAAGTAATTAATATAACAGTAATAATTATAGTAATAACATATAATTAAGATATATGATATGTAAAATTATTATTAAATCAATATTATTGTTATTATAATGGTATTACTATCATTATGTTTGTGGTTATTAGATTATCTGCAAAAAAATTAGATACTATAACTCCAATAATTGCACTAATAATGAAAACAATTGCAATAATGATGATTAAATAAATTGCAATAATATGATAATGATGTGATAACGATAATAATGATGATAATCATGATAATGATGATGATAATAACAGTAATTGTGCATATATAATATACAAAAAGGCTATAAGAAAAACATTTCCCAAAAAGTCGAAAAAGGTGGCCCAAATCTAGCGAAATATAGCCTTTTTGGAGGAGTATACTCCAAAAATGACGTTTTTATATTTCTTGGTGATTTCGGCAAATTATTAGGGTTAATTTAATTATAATAATTACCAGAATTGCATTAATCCTCAACAATAATGATGATAAAAAAGTGGAATTTAAAAGAGAAATTTTAGAACATTTGAATAGTTATTAACATTTAATATGTATTATTTATTAATATTATATTATTACTATCTATCTTAATTATTGTATATTGCAAAAAAATATTAGCTATAAACTGTAATAACAAACAATAATAATAATAAGTATAAGCATAATAATAATTAATGCTAGTGGTTAATATATTGTTATTAGGATTATTATTATATTAGCTAGTCATGATTATATTTGTGTTCTGGTAGAATAATTCCAAAAATAAATTATTTTTAAAAAGTAATAATGTACAGTAATAACCGATTACTAATTAAGATACATGATATAAATAATTATTATAAAAATCCGTTATTATGTGGTTATGTATATGGTTTATTATATCATTATTTTGTGGTTATAGTATTATTGCAAAAATATATACTATAACTCCAATTAATGCAATTAATAATGATAACAAATTTTCAATTATGATGATGATAATTGCAATATGATGATAATGATGATGATAATGATGATAATTTGCTGATTTGATAACGATAAATAATGATGATAATCATGATAATCATGTGATGATAATAACAGTAATTGTGTCCATTATATAATATACAAAAAGGTATAGAAAAACATTTCCCAAAATTCGAAAAAAGCGGCAAAATACTAGCGAAATATAGCCTTTGAGGGTGGGAAGTATACTCCAACACGACGTTTTTTCGATTTCTTTGGTGATTTCGGCAATTATTAGGGTAATGATGATAATAATTTCCAGAATTGTATTAATCATAAACAATAATGATGATAAAAGTAAGAATAAAGAGAATTTTGATAGCATATGGAATTTATTATTATTATTATTATATTATTATTTATTATTATATTATTTTATTATTATATTATTATTAATTATTATTATTATTATTACTATTATCTTTAAATTAATTAGTATTATTGCAAAAATCTATTAAACTGTAATATAACAATAATAATAATAAGTATAAAGTATAATAATAATAATGCTTGTGGTTATAATATTGTTATGAGTAGTATTTGTTATTATTATCATTATATTTTTGTACTGGTAGTATAATTGCAACAATAATTATTATAACATTACTAATTACAGTAATAACGATACTAATTAAATAATGATATAAATATTATTATTAAAAGAGTTTATTATTGGTTATTATTATTGTTATACTATCATCATTGCTGTCGGTTATTAAGTATTATTCAGAAAAATCTATACTTTAACTCCAATAATGCAATGAATAATGATAACAATTCAATAATGATGATAATAATTGCAATAATGAATAATAATGATGATGATAATGATGATAATGATGATGATACACGATAATAATGATGGATATATGATAAGGATATCTTAGATGATAATAAACAGGAATGTGTCCACATATAATATAAAAACAAGGATAAGAAAAACATTCCCAAAAAGTCGAAAACAGCGGGCAACAATCAACCCGAAATATAGGCCTCTGAGAGTATACTCCAAAATGACGTTTTTTCGATTTCTTTGGTGATTCGGCCAATTATTAGGGTATAATGATAATAATTACCAGGATTGTTTATTTAATCATAACCAATAATGATGATAAAAGTGAGAATAAAGAGAATTTCATAACATTGATTATTATTATTATTTATGAATTATATTATTAATTATATAGTATTATTATTTTTATTAGTATTATTATTATACTATCTATAATTCTTAGATTACTTGCCAAAAAAATATATTAATACTGTCATAATAACAATAATAATAATAAGTATAAGTATAATATAATAATGCTAGTGGTAAAATATTGTATTAGTATTATTATTGTTATATTATCATTATTATTATTTGTAGGTAGTATTTAATTGCAAAAAAATAATTATTAAACAGTAATAATACAGTAAATAACGATATCTAATTAAGATATGATATAAATAATTATTATTAAAATCCGTTAGTACTGTTAATTATTATTGATGTTACTTCATTATTGTTGTGGTTATTAGTATTATTGCAAAAATATATACTATAACCCAAATAATTGCAATAATAATGATAACAAATTGCAATAAATGATGTAACAATTGCAATAATGATGATAATGATGATAATAATGATTATACGATGATGATAACGATAATATGATGTAAACGATAACAATTGGATGATAATCATGATAAATGATGATGATAAATAACAGTAATTGTTCCATATATAATAAAAAAAAAGGTATAAGAAAAACATTCCCAAAAGTCGAAAAAAAAAAAAGCGGCAAAATCTAGGCGAAATTATAGCCTTTTGAGGAGTATGCCCTCCAAAATAAACGCTTTTCGATGGTCTGATGATTTCGGCAATTATTAGGGTAATAATGATAATAATTACCAGAATGTATTAATCATAACAATAAATAATGATCCACGTGCAGACTAAAGAGAATTTTGATTAACATTTGCATATATTATTATTATTATTATTATTATATTATTAGGTATTATTATTATTATATTATTATTGTTATTTATTATTGCTATATCTTAATTATAGTAATATTGCCAAAAACATCTATTATAACTGTAATAATAACAATAATAATAATAAGTAATAAGTATAAAATAAGAATGATAGTTGGTATAATAATATTGTTATTAGTATTATTATTGTTATTAATATCTTTAGTATTATTATTTGTACTGGGGTATAATTGCAAAAAAAAATATTATAACCAGTAATACTTACAGTAATAAACGATAACGAATTAAGATAATGATATAAATAATTATTATAAAATCGTTATTATTGTATATATTGTTATTACTATGATTATTGTTGGGTTATTAGTATTATTGCAAAAAAGTATATACTATAAACTCCAATAATTGCAATATAATGATAATAATTGCAATAAATAAAGATGATTAATAATTGCAATATAGATGATAATGTTGATGATAATGATGATAATGATGGATGATTAATCATAATGGGATTGATAATCATGATAATGATGGATAATAATAACAGGAATTTGGTCCAATATATAATATAAAAAAAGGATATAGAAAAACATTCCCAAAGTCGAAAAATCGCAAAATCTAAGCGAAATATAGCCTTTTGAGAGTGTACTCCAAATAACGTTTTTGTCGTTTCTTTTTGATTTTCGGCAATTATTAGGGTAATAATGATAATAATTACCAGAAGTGTATTAATATAACAATAATGATGATAAAAAGTGAGAATAAAGAGAATTTGAACCATTTTCAATATTATTAATATTATTTATTATTTATTATTATTATATTGTATTACTATTATTATTATATTAATTATTATTATTATTACTATTATCTTAATTTGTTAGTATTATTGCCAAAAAAATCTATTATAACTGTAATAATAACAAATAATAATAATAAGTATAAGTATAATATATAATAATGCTAGTGGTTATAATATTGTTAGTAGTAATTATTGTTATTATTATCATTATTATTATTTATACTGTATACTTGCAAAAAATAAATATCCATAACAGTAATTTTTTTTTTTGTAAAAAAATTACAGTGAATAAACGATAGAATTAAGATAACGATTATAAATAATTATTATAAAAATCGTTATTATTGTTATTTTATTTATTTATTACTAGCATTTTTGTTGTGGTTATTAGTATAAATGCAAAAATATATACTATAACACCAATAATTGCAATAAATAATTATAACCAAAATTGCAATAATGATGTGATAATAATTGCAAACAATGAGATAATGATGATGATAATGATGATGATAAACGATAATAATGATGATAATCATGATAATGATGATGATAAAGACTTGGAATTTGTTGCATATATAATATAAAAAAGGTATTAAGAAAAACCATCCCAAAAGTCAAAAAGCGGCAAATCTAGCGAAATTATAGCCTTTTGAGAGTATACTCCAAATGACGTTTTTTTCGGATTTCTTTTGGTGATTTCGGCAATTTATTAGGGTAATAAGGATAAGAAATTCCAGGAATTGTCTTAATCATAACAACAATGATGATAAAGTGAGAATAAAGAGAATTTTGATAACATTTGAATATTATTAACATTAATATTATTATTATTAATATTATTATTATTACTATTATCTTAATTATTAGTATTATTGCAAAAAAATATATTATAACTGTAATAATAACAATAATAATAATAAGTATAAGCATAATAATAATAATGTAGTGGGGATAATATTGTTATTAGTATTATTATTTATATTATTATCATTATTATTATTTTTTCTGGTAGAATAATTCCAAAAATAATTATATTATAAAAATAATAATTACAGTAATAACGATACAAATTAAGATATAAATAATTAAATATAAATAATTATTATAAAATCGTTATTATTGTTATTATTATTGTTATTACTATCGTTATTGGTTGGGTTCTTATATTATTGCAAAAATATATACTATAACTCCAATAATATCAATAATAATGATAACAATTGCAATTATGATGATGATAATTGCAATAATGATGATAATGATGATGATAATGATGATAATGATGATGATAACGATAATAATGAAAGATAATCATGATAATCATGATAATAATAACAGTAATTTTGTCCATATATAATATACAAAAGGTATAAAAAAAACATTTTCCCAAAATTCGAAAAAAACGGCAAAATCTAGCGAAATATAGCCTTTTTAGAGTATACTCCAAAACGACGTTTTTTTCGATTTCTTTGTGATTTCGGCAATTTTTAGGGTAATGATGATAATAATTTCCAGAATTGTATTAAACATAACAATAAGATGATAAAAGTAAGAATAAAGAGAATTTTTATAGCATTGAATATTATTAATATTATTATTATTATTATTATTATTATTATTTATTATTATTTTTATTTTATTATTATTATTATTTGTACTGGTAGTATAATTGCAACAATAATTATTATAACAGTAATAATTACAGTAATAACGATACTAATTAAGATAATGATACAAATAATTATTATAAAAGCGTTATTATTGTTATTATTATTGTTATTACCATCATCATTGTTGTGGTTATTAGTATTATTTGAAAATATATACTTTAACTCCAATAATTGCAATAAAAATGATAGCAATTGCAATAATGATTATAATAATTGCAATAATGATAATAATGATGATGATAATGATGATAATGATGATGATAACGATAATAATGATGATAATGATGATAATGATGATGATAAGAACAGGAATATTTTGTCCAATATAAAAAAAAAGGTATAGAAAAAAATTCCCAAAAGTCGAAAAAGCGGCCAAATCAACCGAAATAAAAGCCTTCTGAGAGTAGACTCCAAAATGACTTTTTTTTGATTTTTTGGTGATTTCGGCAATTATTAGGGTAATAATGATAATAATTACCAGAATTGTATTAATCATAACAATAATGATGATAAAAGTGAGAATAAAGAGAATTTTGATAACATTTGATTATTATTATTATTATTATTTTTATTATTATTATTATATTATTATTATTATTATTTTTATTATTATTATTATTACTACTATCTAATTATTAGTAATTATTGCCAAAAATATATTATAAATGTCATAAAAACAATAATTATAATAAGTATAAGTTAATAATAATAATGTAGTGGTTTTAAAATATTGTTATTAGCATTATTATTGTTATTATTATCATTTTTATTATTTGTACTGGTAGTTTTAATTGCAAAAATAATTATTATAACAGTAATAATTACAGTAATAACGTACTAATTTTAAAATAATGATATAAATAATTATTTAAAATCGTTAGTACTGTTATTATTATTGATGTTACTATCATTATTGTTGTGGTTATTAGTATTATTGCAAAATATATACTATAACTCCAATAATTGCAATAATAATGATAACAATTGCAAAAATGATGATAACAATTGCAATAATGATGATAAAGATGATGATAATGATGATAATGATGATGATAACGATAATAATGATGTAAAAAGATAACAATGATGATAATCATGATAAAGATGATGATAATAACAGTAATTGTTTCCATATATAATATAAAAAAAGGTATAAGAAAAACATTCCCCAAAAATCGAAAAAGCGGCAAAAACTAGCGAAATATAGCCTTTGAGAGTATGCTCCAAAATAACGTTTTTTTCTATGTCTTTTATGATTTCGGCAATTTTTTAGGGTTTAAAAATGATAATAATTACCAGAATTGTATTAATCAAACAATAATAATGATAAACGTGAAATAAAGAGAATTTTTATAACATTTGAATATTATTATTATTATTATTATTATTATTATTATTATTATTATTATTATTATTATTATATTATTTTTATTGCTATTATCTTAATTATTACTATTGTTGCCAAAAAAATATATTATAACTGTAAAATAAACAATAAAAATAATAAGTATAAGTATAATAATAATAATGCTAGTGGTTATAATATTGTTATTAGTATTATTATTGTTATTTTATCGTTTTTATTATTTGTACTGGTATATAATTGCAAAAATAATTATTATAACAGTAATAATTACAGTAATAACGATACTAATTAAGATAATGATATAAATAATATTATAAAATCGTTTTTATTGTTAATATTATTGTTATTACTATGATTTTTGTTGTGTTATTAGTATTATTGCAAAAAAATATACTATAACTCCAATAATTTCAATAATAATGATAACAATTGCAATAATGATGATAATAATTGCAATAATGATGATAATGTTGATGATAATGATGATAATGATGATGATAACGATAATAATGATGATAATCATGATAATGATGATGATAATAACAGGAATTGTGTCCATATATAATATAAAAAAAGATATAAGAAAAACATTCCCAAAAGTCGAAAAAGCGGCAAAATCTAGCGAAATATAGCCTTTTGAGAGTGTACTCCAAAATGACGTTTTTTCGATTTCTTTTGTGATTTCGGCAATTATTAGGGTAATAATGATAATAATTACCAGAATTGTATTAATCATAACAATAATGATGATAAAAGTGAGAATAAAGAGAATTTTGATAACATTTCAATATTATTAATATTATTATTATTATTATTAATATTATTATTATTGTTATTATTATTATTATTATTATTATTATTATTATTACTATTATCTTAATTGTTAGTATTATTGCCAAAAAATCGATTATAACTGTAATAATAACAATAATAATAATAAGTATAAGTATAATAATAATAATGCTAGTGGTTATAATATTGTTATTAGTATTATTATTGTTATTATTAACATTATTATTATTTATACTGGTAGTATAATTGCAAAAATAAATATCATAACAGTAATAATTACAGTAATAACGATAGTAATTAAGATAACGATATAAATAATTATTATAAAATCGTTATTATTGTTATTATTATTGTTATTACTATCATTATTGTTGTGGTTATTGTATTAATGCAAAAATATATACTATAACTCCAAAAATTGCAATAATAATGATAACAATTGCAATAATGATGATAATAATTGCAATAATGATGATAATGAGATGATAATGATGATGATAAACGATAATAAGATGATAATCATGATAATGATGATGATAAGAACTGGATTGTGTCCATATATAATATAAAAAAGGTATAAGAAAAAACTTCCCAAAAGTCGAAAAAGCGGCAAATCTAGCGAAATATAGCCCTTTTTAGAGTATACTCCAAAATGACGTTTTTTCAATTTCTTTGGTGATTTCGGCAATTATAGGGTAAAAGGATAATAATTCCCAGAAAATTTTATTAATCATAACAAAAATGATGATAAAAGTGAGAATAAAGAGAATTTTGATAACATTTTAATATCATTATTATTATTATTATTATTATTATTATTATTATTATTATTATTATTTTATTATTATTTTTATTATTATCATTATTATTACTATTATTATTACTAATAACAATAATAATAATAAGTATAAGTATAATATTAATAATGGTAGTTGTTTTTATATTGTTATTAGTATTAGTATTGTTATTATTATCTTATTATTATTTGTACTTGTATTATAATTGCAAAAATAATTATTATAACAGTAATAATTTACAGTAATAACGATACTAATTAAGATAATGATATAAATAATAATTATAAAATCGTTATTATTGTTATTATTTTTGTTATTACTATCATTATTGTTGTGGTTATTAGTATTATTGCAAAAATATATACTATAACTCCAATAATTGCAATAATAATGATAACAATTGCAATAATGATGATAATAATTGCAATAATGATGATAATGATGATGATAATGATGATGATAACGATAATAAAGTGATAATCATGATAATGATGATGATAAGAAACTGGATTGTGTCCATATATAATATAAAAAAGGTATAAGAAAAACATTCCCAAAAGTCGAAAAAGCGGCCCAAAAACTAGCGAAATATAGCCTTTTGAGAGTAAAACTCCAAAATGACGTTTTTTTTTGATTTCTTTGGTGATTTCGGCAATTATTAGGGAATAAGGATAATAATTCCCCGAATTGTATTAATCATAACAAAAATGATGATAAAAGTGAGAATAAAGAGAATTTTGATAACATTGAATATTATAATATTATTTTATTTTTATTATTTTTATTATTATTATTTTTATTATTATTTTTTATTTTTATTATTTACATTATTTTAATTTTAGCATTATTGCCAAAAAATCTTTTATAACGTAATAAGAAAATAATAATAATAAGTATAAGTATAATAATATAATGAGTGTTAAAAATTTGTTATTAGTTATTATTGTCATTTTTTATCATTATTATTATTTGTACTGGTAGATAATTAAAAAAATAATTTTTTAAAAACCCGAAAAATTTTACAGTAAAACGTACAAAATTAAGATAATCCCTTTTGAAAAGTGTACGGGTAAAAAAATTTGTGAAAAAAAGGAATGACTTTAAATTTTTGTGTTTACTTGGCCCCTCCCTCCCCACTTGGCGTTTTCCCCTTTTTGGGGACCTGGGGGTTTTGGGTGCCTTTTGGAGGTTCAGGGTCACGCCCTGTATAAAAACCGCCGCTGCCTAGCTTCCCTTGTGTTGGCGGCAGAGAGAGAGGCGGTCGGCGTAAAAATGGTTCAGAAGTGGGTTTTGTGTTTGATCATGAGACGCCCGATTTATCATGTGGCCAAAGATGGGGGCACCCATGAGGGAGAAGGGCTATGATGAGGCGGGCACGAGTGAGGTTTGAAGCCAGCCAGAGGGACCTGATCACTGCCATGCCCCGGTATGAGGGAGGAAATGGCAAAAAGGGCAAAAGAGCGGCACAGAGGCACACGAGCAGGCGCACCATTCGTGAGATGCAGGAAAGGGAAAGGGCAGAGGAACAGTTCTGCCGACTTGTTGAGGTGTACAGAGAATCTTGATCTGTGAAGATGGAAACTCAGCAGTACACCGAAAAGGCCTGCAACAGCGTGAAGGGAACGTTGAGGGGGTGCAGACTTGAAGGGCGAGGTTCGGGTGAGGGGGAATGAAGGAAAAAAGGCGGCGTCAGAGGTAGTACCGTTGCAAGCAGAAAGGCAGACAGGTTTCGGCAAAAATGCCAGAGTGTCGATTTACTGGGGTCTGCCGGGGTCTGTGGCAGGAAACCCCTGGGCCCTCGCACGTCGTGTCGCACCCGGGTCGCTGCAAAGGGATGGGGACCCTCGGAACGCCCCCTTGGAATAGGGGCGGCAAACTGGGCCCCGGGTCAACCCCCCTCGTTGCCTCCCTCACCCCTTCCTCCCCCCCAGGTGCGTTGTTCACGGCCGCGTTTCCCCCCTGAAACCCCCTGGGCCCTCCAGACTTTGTGAGACGTAACCCCGTGATACGACGGAAGGTGGCCTGGGGGGCAATGTTCCCAAATTTTGAAATGTGGCTCTCCCCGGGCTGGACCCAGGAAGAAAAGGGCCCGCAACTGGTAACAGCGCAAAAGGGGCCCCGCGGGGAAGTGTTGGGGCATCTGCCGGCACCAAACGGCCTCTTACACCAGCTGGCAGAGGTTTTTTGAAACGCCGTTTCGGGCCCACCACCAGCTGAGGTATACGGCCCATTTGAAGAAGCGGACTTGTGACGGGCGAGACACTGTCCCAGCTGGCGCAGGATGTGGAGGCCGGGAAAGGGGTGTACCCTGGGGGCTGCGGAAGAGATGATCGTGGCCCGGGCCCCGTATTTCTTTTTTGACGTTTTACAGGACCACAGCTGCAAATCTACGAAAGCAGGCACCCCTGGGGACCGAGGGGGCGCTGGCGAGGCCTTGGAGTTCGGGGCCTTCCCTAAAGGCAACGGTGGCCTGGGGCCAGTGCTCACCCCCGCCGTGACCCCCGGGGGCCCGGGAAAGGCTAAAGGGAGAAAATAGCATTGAGGAAGGTGACCCGAGAACTTTCCAAGGGTTGTGTTTGGGGGGCGGAGAGGTGGGCACGATGTAGCAGTGTAAAAGGGGGGGAGAACACGTCCTCCAACCGGAGGGTTCTGATGCCTTCCCGCAGGCTGCAAAGGGCTGTGGTAGGTATGGTCACCCTCCATGCATGTCCTAAGGGTAAAGGAAATGGTACAGGCGGAAAACTTGGAGAAAGGGGGCCCCCCCCAAACCAGCTGTCTTCGGGTTTCCCGGGGCCCCCACTTGGGAAACTGCCGTCGAACCCAGTGAGGTGAAGGGTCAATAGATGGGAAAAACCATGCCCCCTGACGTGGAAAAGGGGGAGAAGACCCTAGTGCGGCCTGATATGTTGGCCACTATGCACTTCAGACGCACCACAAGACTGTGTGGTTTCACGGGGGTTTTTGCAGCTCAAAGGGGGCCCGTGGAGGTCGTATGGGTGGGCAGCAGGTGCAGCGGCTGCCGGGTATGTGGGCGTCTGCGGCACTGTTTGCTGGGGGTTGCTACCTGACGCAAAAGTAAAGGGGTGTTTGGACCTTGGGCGGAAGCTGGGGAGGGTGCACGGTGAAGAGGTGCCCCTTTCTTCCCGAGGTTGGGGTGTGCAGAGGAGTTACAGCTGAGGACTGCACCCTTTCCCCAGGACAGAGCTAAATCCGGGTCGACTTTAAGAGTGTGCGTGGGGGTGAGGGCCCTGGAGCCCAACCCAAAAAATGCGTGGCTGATGGCGTAGCTGTTGGGCGGAGCCTTGTTGGACCAGGGGAGGGGTTAGTTACAGTGTTGGTACTAACTTTCCGATAAGGCCCAGAAGGTGCCATGGTACAAAGCTGGGCACTTGGAGGAAGTGGAAAAATCCAGAAGAGTCATCGGGGGGAAGGGGGGTTGGTTGGTGTGGGGCCCTTGCCTGACTTCCTCGGACTTGGGATGGCGTTACCAAAAGGGCCCGGGAAACTACTCCTGGGGCCATGGTAAAAAGAAGAGACGTTTTGCCCCCGTAGCGGGATGAGGAGTGGCAGCCGACCGAGATGAGGACGGATTTGGACGGTGAGGGCGATGCAACAGACTTCAATGGGACCCCGAGCCAGGTCTTGGGACAGGAATACCCCTTGGAGGCCCTGCCCAAACTACCCCTGCCACACCTCCCGACGACCCCCGCGAGAGCGAAGAAAGCCGCGCTGGATGAAAATTTTTTTGTTTCTGAAACGATTTTTTTTTAAATTTTCTGAGTTTTTTTCAGGTTTAGATATGTCAGAGCAGACGGGTTCTTGCTTGATAGGGGGGGGTAGTGCACGCCAGGGGTCTTTGCTCTGTGGAAACATGTTGTTAAAATGAAAAGGATGACCTGGGCTGGTTAAATGAAGGGACCTGGGAAAAAAGACGCAAAATGGCTGTGAGCGAGGAGCGGAGGAACAAGCCCGGAGAGACGCGGTTTGGGGGCTGCTCCTTTTGGGAAAACTCGGTGTCCCTTTTACCTGATAAAACTTTGTTTGCCCGTTATAAGCTTATCGTGCAGTGTGGTGCTGGTTTCCCCTGTATTGTGCCAAGAAAAGTTAGGGTAAAAACTTGGAAATAAAAAGGGAAAGCTGTTAATTTGTGTTTACTTCGTGCCCTGCCTCGCCCCTTGGCGTTTTTTCCCCCGTGGGTTCTGGGGGGGCTGTGGGTTCGGTGCCTCTTGGAGCTGTTCAGGTTCACGCCCTGTATTAACCCGCCGTCTGCCTGCCCCCCTCTGTTGGTGGCAGAGAGACCGCCCGGGCGGCGAAAAATAATAAAATGCTAGTGGGTTTTAATTTGTTTTTTAGTATTATTATTTTTATTTATTATCATTTTTATTATTTTTATGGTATATAAATTTCAAAAAAAATTATTATAAAAGTAAAATTACATAAAAGATACTAATTAAAAAATGATATAAATAATAATAAAATCGTTATTATTGTTATTTTTTTGTTTTTTTACTATCATTATTGTTGTGGTTTTTTGTATTATTTCAAAAAAAAACTATAACTCCAATAATGCAATAATAATGAAACAATTGCAATAAGATGAAAAAAAATAATTTGCCAAAAAAAAATGAAAAAGGATAATAATTTTGCAAATAAGGAAAAAGATAAATGATGATGAAAA